>NC_133325.1:628073600-628293296 GCF_042186555.1 Aquarana catesbeiana
TCATTTATGCATGATTTTGAGCAAAAACATATTTTTGTGAATGATCTGTTTCGGGAATATTGCGCCACCTGGTGGCGTTATATAGATGACATTTTTGTCATATGGCGGGGCAACATTGAATCACTCAAAATGTTTGATGAGATGATCAATAGTATTTCACCAGAGATCCAGTTCAAGATTCATATTGGTGGAGATTCGGTCCCCTTTCTAGATATACGGGTATATATAAAACAGGGACGGATTGAAACTGACATATACACGAAACCTACAGATAGGAATCAGCTATTGAGATATGACAGCTATCATCCCCCTCATGTCTTTAGTTCTATTATCAGAAGCCAGCTTCTCAGAGTGACGCGAATAGTGAGTGATACTACAGTTAAAAATGAAAGATTAGATGAAATGTGCTGCAAATTTAAGGAGCGGGGCTACCCAGAAAACATAATCCGACACGAATTAAATAAGATTTTGAATCCTATTGAAATTCCCAATAGGAAAAGATACTCAGTTGACAAACCTCGAATTCCATTTGTCTTCCAGTTTAACAGTTATAGCGAGAGGATCTTTAATGTATTAAGAAAACATTGGATGATATTGAAACGATCCTATCCTCATATAGAGGAGTTTCAGTTAACTCCGATGAAGGCATACCGGCGCAATAAAACCTTGCGCGACTTTTTAGTGCGATCCGAATTTAAACCAGAGAGGCAGGATGAGAAAAAGATGACCTTTCTTGGCAGTAAAAGAAAAGGCTGTTACCCCTGTCTCAATTGCATTCAATGCAATTTAGTTATCAAAGGGAATAACTTTTCTCATCCTAGGACTAATAAGAAAATAATCATTAATGGTTTTTACACCTGTCAGTCATCATATGTAATTTACATTCTCACATGCCCCTGTAATCTCCTTTACGTGGGGGAAACCACCCAAAAAATTAAAGACCGTATCGCACAACACCGTAGTACAATTAGACATCCTCAATCAAGTTTACCTGTATCGCGTCACTTCTCAGAAATGGGCCATAAAGACACAGATCTACGCTTTATGGTTTTAGAAGAGATTCCCCATGACAAAAGAGGGGGTGATAGGATTTTGAAACTAAAAAGACGTGAAGTTTGGTGGATCAACAAATTACAGTCCCTGTACCCTGATGGTATGAACAGGGACTATGATTTGGTTTCTGTTTGTTTAAAAATTTATAGTATAAGATTGATTAGAGGTATGACTATTTTTGAATATGTTATATTTTCTTTAGATTGATCACAAAAGGCTCCCGTTGGAAATACTAGATAGCAGAATATCAACTGGAATCCATGAAGAAACTTGAGACATGTATAGAAATAGCAATATATGTATATTCATGAGAAATATTTACAAAACACCGAGATAATTAAATGAGATAATATAATTGGTTCATAAGTGATATGATGAGGATATTTGAGATGTAATATGATGAACCTATCTTGTAGATTATCCCCTATTGGGGAATTTAGGATGGTTTTAGGGTAGTAAGTTTATTTAATAGGGTTAAATTTGGAATGGTTTTAGGTGTTTTGTATAGGATAATTAATTATGTGACACAGGTGTGTATCAGACTGGGTGTGGATAAAGGAACACAGTGTGGTTTAGCCTTTCACACACAGCCTGAAAAGCCTGACGAAGAGCGAGTTGTGCTCGGAACTGTACAGTGGCTTGCTTGTATTTTGAAACAATTAATGGATTAACTTTTCAGTAAAAGGACACTTTTTGGCATCAAGCATCGTTCCATGTGTTTTTTCTATCATTTATGGTGGAGTTTTGGGAGTCCACCTTGACGGTGCTTTGATTGAACAAGGACTTCAAGATAAGAGGGTAACCCACCTGATGTTCATTTATTACACTCCCAGTGAGTAAGTTACCTTCAGTTGTGATGGGATACTAATGGAGCTACATTTTCATACACCCAAGAAGAGACCACACAGATCATGTCTCAGATCTCAGGATCCAGAAATTTTCTAACGGGCAATACCCCGGTCTACAACTCTCGTACATGGGAGAAATTAAGAAGGAAACATACTTCTCTGGAATTGCACGGGCTAACCTTGGCCGAATACCATCGAGTACAACGAATCCCCAGAGGTCTGAGGGTACGTTTGGCCCCGACCCTATTCAGCGATAATGATGAGTTCAAGAGTACATTTATGCAAATTCTCAACAAATGTTCATTTGATTTAATGACTTTGACCATCTCATTCATACATAAGGAATTGGCTTCATTGTCGGAACAACTCACCAAGATTGAATCAGAATTGCGTACTGCGATGTCTCTGGAAGAGTTCAATAAATGTAAAGAGATGGCCGATGAAAGTATTAACAAGTATCGTTGTGAATTGGAGACCAGAAAACGCAGTAAATTTGATCGGGATATTGAGGATTATGAGAGGAACCAGGTGTACCGATGGCCACGTCCATACAACCGACGAGGTCGCAGCGACTATGGAAGCCATAGGAGAGAGATATCTGACAACTCTTCAGCCAATACAGATACCGATTCCTCATCCAATTTTTTACAAGCAGATCGCAGAGAACGGTCTACCACTCGGATGCAAACCAGGTCCCGCTACAACAGAGAAGAAAGCCACGACAGATATCGCAATACACGAGGCAACCGCGGCCGACCAAGGGAGACCTAGTTCATAATATCTCCAGGCGGGTCCTTTCACCGGATGAGGTAGGACTTTTTAACCGTGGTTTATCTTACTGTCCTAAAAGTCACCTAGATCCATTTCAGTTAGATCAAGATCTGTATCGCCTATTTCGCAATATTAGATGGAAGGTCCATTTTCTTCACAAACCATTTGTTCATAATGACATACCTGAAGGGAGACTAAGCAGTAAAAATCTAGGACTGGTAATGAAATCTAAATCCGTCCCCCCTACCACTTATGTCCCTGTTGAGATGTTTGTACAGGAGGTTACCCGAGATGTGAAACGTTTGTTGAAACAAGTGGACTTTAAAGATCATGTACCTAACAATCTGTCCCCTCATGAAAGAGTGACATTACGGGAATTAACCAAACGGAATGATATTATTTGCAAACCTGCTGATAAAGGGGGTTCGGTAGTCATTATGGACCCCCAGGCTTATGAGAATGAGATCAGGCGACAATTGGATGACGACACAGTATACAAACCTCTACAATCAGATCCCACATGGAGTATTAGAAAGATCTTGGAGAGTATTGTGAAACCGGCATTTAAAGAAGGATTAATTTCACACGATTTATGCGAATTTTTGTTACCAACACATACTCGCATTCCGGTCTTGTACATACTCCCCAAGATCCATAAGGACAAACATTCCCCACCGGGACGCCCGATTGTATCGGGGAGGGATTCGATTTTTGTACCCACGGCTAAGTTACTGGATAAAGTACTATCACCCTTGGTTAAGGCCACCCCATCTTACATCAAGGACTCTGGTGACTTTCTGACCAAAATCAGGGACTTACCACAAATCCAGAATGAATATATCCTTGTCACTTGGGATGTAACAAGTCTATATACGTCGATTCCTCATGTGGCTGGCATTGAGGCAGCGCTAAGCCTGATTAGGAAATGTCAGGAGTACTCAGAAGCTCAAATAATTTTTTTGAGAAATTGTTTAAATTGATTTTGTATAATAACTATTTTCTCTTTAAGGACCGGTACTATGTGCAATTGACGGGGGTAGCCATGGGTTCTAATGTTGCCCCGCCATATGCTTGTTCATTTATGCATGATTTTGAGCAAAAACATATTTTTGTGAATGATCTGTTTCGGGAATATTGCGCCACCTGGTGGCGTTATATAGATGACATTTTTGTCATATGGCGGGGCAACATTGAATCACTCAAAATGTTTGATGAGATGATCAATAGTATTTCACCAGAGATCCAGTTCAAGATTCATATTGGTGGAGATTCGGTCCCCTTTCTAGATATACGGGTATATATAAAACAGGGACGGATTGAAACTGACATATACACGAAACCTACAGATAGGAATCAGCTATTGAGATATGACAGCTATCATCCCCCTCATGTCTTTAGTTCTATTATCAGAAGCCAGCTTCTCAGAGTGACGCGAATAGTGAGTGATACTACAGTTAAAAATGAAAGATTAGATGAAATGTGCTGCAAATTTAAGGAGCGGGGCTACCCAGAAAACATAATCCGACACGAATTAAATAAGATTTTGAATCCTATTGAAATTCCCAATAGGAAAAGATACTCAGTTGACAAACCTCGAATTCCATTTGTCTTCCAGTTTAACAGTTATAGCGAGAGGATCTTTAATGTATTAAGAAAACATTGGACGATATTGAAACGATCCTATCCTCATATAGAGGAGTTTCAGTTAACTCCGATGAAGGCATACCGGCGCAATAAAACCTTGCGTGACTTTTTAGTGCGATCCGAATTTAAACCAGAGAGGCAGGATGAGAAAAAGATGACCTTTCTTGGCAGTAAAAGAAAAGGCTGTTACCCCTGTCTCAATTGCATTCAATGCAATTTAGTTATCAAAGGGAATAACTTTTCTCATCCTAGGACTAATAAGAAAATAATCATTAATGGTTTTTACACCTGTCAGTCATCATATGTAATTTACATTCTCACATGCCCCTGTAATCTCCTTTACGTGGGGGAAACCACCCAAAAAATTAAAGACCGTATCGCACAACACCGTAGTACAATTAGACATCCTCAATCAAGTTTACCTGTATCGCGTCACTTCTCAGAAATGGGCCATAAAGACACAGATCTACGCTTTATGGTTTTAGAAGAGATTCCCCATGACAAAAGAGGGGGTGATAGGATTTTGAAACTAAAAAGACGTGAAGTTTGGTGGATCAACAAATTACAGTCCCTGTACCCTGATGGTATGAACAGGGACTATGATTTGTTTCTGTTTGTTTAAAAATTTATAGTATAAGATTGATTAGAGGTATGACTATTTTTGAATATGTTATATTTTCTTTAGATTGATCACAAAAGGCTCCCGTTGGAAATACTAGATAGCAGAATATCAACTGGAATCCATGAAGAAACTTGAGACATGTATAGAAATAGCAATATATGTATATTCATGAGAAATATTTACAAAACACCGAGATAATTAAATGAGATAATATAATTGGTTCATAAGTGATATGATGAGGATATTTGAGATGTAATATGATGAACCTATCTTGTAGATTATCCCCTATTGGGGAATTTAGGATGGTTTTAGGGTAGTAAGTTTATTTAATAGGGTTAAATTTGGAATGGTTTTAGGTGTTTTGTATAGGATAATTAATTATGTGACACAGGTGTGTATCAGACTGGGTGTGGATAAAGGAACACAGTGTGGTTTAGCCTTTCACACACAGCCTGAAAAGCCTGACGAAGAGCGAGTTGTGCTCGGAACTGTACAGTGGCTTGCTTGTATTTTGAAACAATTAATGGATTAACTTTTCAGTAAAAGGACACTTTTTGGCATCAAGCATCGTTCCATGTGTTTTTTCTATATATATATATATATATATATATATATATATATATATATATATATATCTCTATATATATATATATATCTCTATATATATATATCTCTATATATATATATATATATCTCTATATATATATATCTCTATATATATATATATATCTCTATATATATATATATATCTCTATATATATATATATATATATATATATATATATATATATCTATATATATATATATATATATATATATATATATATATATCTATCTATATATATATATATATATATATATATATCTCTATATATATATATATATATATATATCTCTATATATATATATATATATATATATATATATCTCTATATATATATATATATATATATATATATATATATATATCTCTATATATATATATATATATATATATATATCTCTCTCTATATATATATATATATATATATATAGATATATATATATATATCTATATATATATATATCTATATATATATATATATATATCTCTCTATATATATATATATATATATATATATATATATATATATATATATATATATATATATATATCTCTATATATATATATATATATATATATATATATCTCTATATATATATATATATATCTCTATATATATCTCTATATATCTCTATATAATGTGATCTGCCACCCTGTAGCAGTTAAAGTGCTATAGGGAGGTCAGCAGGCGGTTAAATAAAACCTGAGCCTACTCAGCACACATATGCCACAATTTGTGAATAAGAAATGGGAAGCGCTAATAGAATATTTCACGATATAAATAAAAATAAGAAAAAAACATTATGAATAGTTGAAGCATATTATATCGCAGCAAAAAACTTTGCTCAAATAGTAAGTCCTTATAAGTGAG
The DNA here is from genome assembly GCF_042186555.1 of Aquarana catesbeiana. Classification (NCBI taxonomy): domain Eukaryota; kingdom Metazoa; phylum Chordata; class Amphibia; order Anura; family Ranidae; genus Aquarana; species Aquarana catesbeiana. Next base: position 628,080,014 of record NC_133325.1, read on the forward strand.
AAAAATGTTAACAAAATGCGTGCTTTGAAAAAGAGTTATTCAGACTCAATAATCATGGCAAAAGTTCATATCCAGAATATCTTGAATTGGTGATCATTAGTTGGAAAACTTTCTTTACGTGAGTTAGTGCCCAATCCTTCACCATACTAAAAACTCCCAACGTGAGCAGATGAATGGGCTGCTTACCAGATATATTTGACTTCTTTAATGAAAAAGAAAGTCAAATATCGCTTTGGCAGGATAATGCCTGCTCGCATGTGAAGAAGCTGAGAGATGCACAGGGACCTCCTCCTCAGGGTATAAGGCAGGATATGTAAAGACAATCAAAGAATATCCATGGCGTAATAACGTTTATTAAAAAGCATGTTACAAAAAATAGTCAAATGGCTCCTTACATAAAAAGTGCCAGACCCGGCACTGGGGCTGCAAGCTAGACGCGTGGAGATAGCTGAATTTGTGCCGCCTTCACCTCCGTAGCGGGCGTGCGTTCCACCCGCTGCTGCAGACAACCAGAGACCCGGATCTGACGTAGGATACAGCGTGACCAGGTACCGCCTCGACATACGTTTTGTGATTACGTCTTCAGGAGGCATACCTGGTCACTGCGGGTCACATATTTTATACTACTCAGTCTAATTGTTTGGAAGTGCTGATGCTTGCACAGCCGCAGTGCCGGTTTACATATGCACTCCTCTCAACACATTGTAAGTAGATGGTTCCAATTAGGCTTAACAGGACATTAACAGGACACATTAAAGCAGAAACCAATAGTGATTTAAACAATATAAAAAATAATATAAAAAGATACATAATATGTAAAAAAAATATAATGAAATAATAAATGAATAAAATATATGTAATGTAGACAATCCAGTACCTTTGTATTTAAAAGAGTGTTCCTTTCTGATATATAGTTTGACAACATTCCATTATTAATGTAAAGAAAGGGGGAGGAAAACCTCCAAATACAATAGAAATTAGACTTCTACCTCATAAGAGGTAGCATAAATATTCCCTCTATATTGCACCTTTGCATATTAAATATATAGATAGATAAGAAGGTGGGAGCAAGGTATGTACAAGGGGCAATATCCTATAAGACTGAAACAAAAAAGAACTATGCACTATAAGTGCATCGAGGTCGCCCTTGAAGGATTTTTGTACTGGCCAAAAAAATGTATATTCTCAAAAAATTATTTTGTATAAAAATGCACTACAGTGCCAACTTTATTAAACATGTAAAATATATATATATATAAAAGGTAACAATAGAAAATACAATTATACAGGGTGCAAATACAAACACAGTATATACATCCAATTGTATACAGAAGATATGACACCCCTGTGCCTACAGCCCGCAGCCTAAAAGTGGAGGTCAAGCGGATGAAGTATGCAGCACGTGACCCGACATGTTTCGGAAATAGGTATGTATTACTCCTTCATCAAGGATTTACAATTGGGTAATCAAATCTCTATCTGTAATGTAAATTTCAAAAATAGTACTGACAGGTGCCCTAGGAGTGTCTGCGTCTCATAAAGGACAGCTGATTAGGCGTTAGCCAATCAGTGTCCACTCCACGGAATCAGCTGCCTAGCTAGCAGCTGTTATGTGGAGATCGAGACGTCCCCCTGACGTCGAGGCGCACGGTGTAGCCACGCCCCCGGGGGCGTGATGACGTCACACGTCGCAATGCCACAGGCGGGCATACGGTCCCCTTGCGAGCAAGGAAGCCAGCATGGGGACACGTCAAAGAGCTCCTCCACAAGCAAAGGGCCCAGGGGACAGGCAGACTAGTACCGCCCCATAGCCGTGCATGTGTGGAGCTTACCCGCCGGGTGTCAGTGTGCACGCAAGCGATCCGCACTCAGCAACATGCACCATCTTGTGGACGAGATGGAAAATGAGCAAAGCCAGCCTGCTGTACATAATGAAATAGGACAAGGAAAGGGGAGAAACATAATGAAATGTTACACTATGATTACATGCACACAATTAAATAGCAATCAATTCGATCAAGTGATGGTAAAAGAGACAGAAAACTACCTTAGATACGTATGATTTACAGGTAAACAATAGAGTAGCAATTTGGTCAGGACTAACCTAGGTGTGTATGAACATGGTAGCCTCTATCCGTTCCTGTATCTATCCTAAGATGTCTAATATAAACATTGCATGTGGTAATAGATGACATGTAGAAAAAGAGAAAAAAGAGGTAAAATAAAGAAAAATAAATGAGCAGACAGCGAACCATATATGAGGGTCCCTACAAATCCAGCTCACAAATCCCTGATGAAAAGCCGGGAGGAAAGGTTTAAAGTTAAAGGCCCCATTGAGGCCAGGTGGATGGTTTGCCCGTAGGTTGTGTATCCATCTCAGTTCGCACTGGAGAAGGCGCTTGTTGAAATCGCCTCCTCTCGGACTGAAGTGGATGCGATCAAGGGCTAGAAAGTATATTTTGGGGATCGATGAAGGATGAACCGTTGCCATGTGGCGGCCGACGGGCAAGTCTGGATCGCGTTTGCGTATGGTGCCAAGATGTTGGTAAATGCATTTCCAAAACTCATTTATGGTTTTGCCAACATAGTAGCACCCGCATTCGCAAGTTAACAAATATTACTATTGCAGAGGTTTTGCAGTTTACATAATGCCTGGGAGAAAACAGCTGGCCATTGGGCAGGATGATGTTTTTCCGTCTGTCCATATACTGGCAATATTGGCATCCCCCACACATATATGTCCCCAATGTTTTGCATGGATCGCCTCTACAGGCTTATACTCACTGTTGACTACTTTGTCTCCTATGGATGGCGGTCTCCTATAGGTAACTGCTGGAACATTGGGAACAAAAGGGGCCAAAGTTTGATCCATTGTTAGTAAGTGCCAGTATTTATTCAAAATACGTTTGACCTGCTTGTGTTGTGATGAATATGTTATGATAATTCTTGTTGTTTCATCTTTACTAGGTTGTTTTTGTGCATTAAGCAGGTCACGGCGAGGTTGATTAAGGGCTCCTTTATACACTTTTTTTAGACAGGTGTTTGAATATCCTCTTTCGAGGAGTCTCTTTTTTAGAGTATTGGCTTCAGTTTTGAATCCAACATCGTCAGAGCAGTTGCGGCGGGCTCTTAAATACTGGCTATATGGTATAGAAGCCAGGAGGGGCCTAGGGAAGAAACTACTTGCATGAAGCAAGGAATTGCCTGCTGTGGGCTTACGGTACAGTTCACTAGAGAGGTTGCCATTTGGTAATTTTTTAATCAGCACGTCTAAAACGTAATTTCATTGGGGCTATGAGTCATCGTGAATTTTAAATTAAAGTCATTCTTGTTAATGCACTCAAGGAATTGGTGTAGTAGTTCAGTTGGCCCATCCCAAATGAGGAATATGTCATCTATGTATCGTCGCCATGTTATGACATGGCGCATATACATAGATAGAGACTCTTGAACAAGCAGTGAATGTTCCCACTCCCCCAGGTACAGATTGGCGTAAGATGGGGCACAACATGTCCCCATCGCCACGCCCTGTACCTGGAGGTAGTGGGAACCATCAAAGCAAAAAAAGTTGTGATGAAGTATAAAGTCAAGAGAAGTCATAATAAATTCAATATATTTGGTTCAGAGTCACTGTATTGTAGCAGAATGTGTCGTATTGCCGCTAGGCCTTTGGCATGGGGGATAGTGCAGTAAAGGGATTCCACATCAATGGCTACCAATTGGTGCCATCCTCTATGTGTATATCCTGAATAATTTGTAAAAAGTGGATAGTGTCACGTACATACGATGATAGGCAGGTGACTAGGGGCTTTAGATGGTTGTCAACTACACGACTGAGATTCTCTGTTAGGCATCCACAGCCTGAAACGATGGGTCTGCCTGGTGGTTTTCTCTTTTGTTTATGCAGCTTCGGTAGCGCATAAAAGGTTGCCTCTCTAGTGTGACTGATCCTAATAAACTCCCAAAGTTGTTTTGATATTGCATTATGATGAAATGCAGTATCAACAAGTGTGTAAAAATCTTGAGTAAATTTATCCAATAATGATTTGGAATAGGGCGATACCACTCGAGATTGTGTAATATATCCATACACATCTCAGTGTATGTGCACTGTCCATAACCACGACGTTGCCACCCTTGTCAGAGGGTTTAATGACAACGTCGTGGTTACAAGACAGTGCCTCAATGCCATCCGTTCATCACGGTTGAGATTGGGATGTGGATTTGAAAAACTTTTCATCTTATTGATGTCAGTCGATACCAATTTGAGAAAAGCTGCTGCGTTGGGGTTGGAGCTGGGCGAGGGGTATAGGGTGGATTTGTTTTTGAGTGGAGGTTCAGAAATATGTGCATGCGTATGTGAAATAGATACAACATCCATATTCACAATAGGGTCATGAGTGTTTCATAAGCCGAAAGATTTTCGGTTTCGTTCTCGTCTAACAGGGCAGTAAGGTTGTCTAGTGCTTGAATCTCTTGATTTGTGAGCCTATGTTCCGTGATGGGTTTTTTGCATATAGGCTTTTGAGTAAAACCTTGCGGATAAATAAGTGTATATCTTTAATGGCTCCAAATCTGTCTAAACGGGTGTCTGGGCAGAAAGTGAGGCTACGTCCTAAAACAGCCATCTCATGTTCATTGAGTGAATATGAGGATAAGTTGACCACGTTTAGCGTGGTTGATGTTGGTTGGTCTTGTGAGCTTTGGACGACTGCGTTTTTGTTTGCTTTTGATGGGTCTGCATGCGACCTCTCATTTGGTCTAAATGTAGTTGTGGCGTAGTGGGAATATTGGATAATGTATTTAAAGATGATCCGGAGCAACTAGCCGGTGTCTGCACATCTGATATGTCACTATTAAGATGATGGCTAGAATGAGTGCCGTTACCTGCCTGTGAAGGGGAACTCTCCATATGTAGGGACTCGTCGTATGATTCATTACCCTGACGACGCCGTTTGAATTGTCGACGACCCTTGCTTTGGGCAGGGGGCTGTAAGGAAGAAGAAATAGATGAGTGTGCAGAAGTTTCATATGCATTTGTATGTTTATTTTTTGTGTTTTTTTAGAAAAATTGTTGCTTGTATTGGTTTGCCACTTATAAGCTCTACCGTCTTCAAAGGCCTTCCTGTCTCGTAGTTTTTCATCCTTTTTAATTAAGATGTTTTTGTTAAATTGTTCCAAATGTCGTTTTAGTCTATCTTCTGACTCAGAGAAGGACACATGGGTTCTTAAAAGTGACATTTGGTTTTGTAGTTTTTCTAATTTCCCATCTATATCAACTATACGTTTACCATATTCGTCGATGAGCAACAACATCATCTTTTTTGAACATTCTTTTACATTTTCTTCCCATATAGCCTTAAAATTAGGGTCTATATGATCAAACGTGGGGAAAATTTGTACCCTCAGTCCAAAGGGGTTCAGGTTGGCCGCAATATAGTCCTTAAAGGACTTAATGTGCCAATGCAAAAGAGATTTTTTCTCCAGCAATTGGCTCAGGTTGGAAAAAGTTGAAGACAATTCAAAGTCAAGAGATTCTTTCTTTTCAAATTCATCATGTACTTTGGACATGAAGTCCGTCCAATGACTGCCCTGGTATGATGCCATAGTAGAGAGACAATATAAGAGCAGGAAGAAAAAGAGAACAAAAAGAGAGAACAAAAACCAAAATCAGATAGTGCAGTCGAACCTAGTATTTATATATACATACGTTGCTTCTCATGAGGGAGGGACTCACACAGGTATTTGCTACCTATTCATGAAAGATAAGAAGGTGGGAGCAAGGTATGTACAAAGGGGCCAATATCCTATAAGACTGAAACAAAAAAGAACTATGCACTATGAGTGCATCGAAGTCGCCCTTGAAGGATTTTTGTACTGCCAAAGAAATGTATATTCTCAAAAAATTATTTTGTATAAAAAATGCACAACAGTGCCAACTTTATTAAACATGTAAAAAAAAAAATATATATATATATATATATATATATATATATATATATATAATATATATATATATATAAAAAGGTAACAATAGAAAATACAATTATACAGGGTGCAAATACAAACACAGTATAATACATCCAATTGTATACAGAAGATATGACACCCCTGTGCCTACAGCTCCCGCACGCCCTAAAAGTAGAAGGTCAAGCGGATGAAGTATGCAGCACGTGACCCGACATGTTTCGGAAATAGGTATGTATTACTCCTTCATCAAGGGATTTACAATTGGGTAATCAAATCTCTATCTGTAATGTAAATTTCAAAAATAGTAAAATAATATCGTCATAAATTATATGCGACTACAATTTTGCGATATATGCGATTTTATAATTGTAAAGAATAGTACAAAAGAGTTTCCAAACAATCTGAAAAAACTAGTCATACTTACATCAATCTGATTCATGAGAATAGACAGGTGATAACAGAACGAAAATTAAACACCAGAAGTGAAGCAGGCTGGCTTAGAAAGTCCACAAAACATGAGATGGGCGGCCAGAGATGCAGGGCTTAAGCGCTGCAACACGTTCACAAGGGACGCCTGATGAGATCTGTGTATTTAAAATATAATATCATAAGTATACAGGGTGCATAATTAAACCCATATTTGGCTGAGAGAGACAGCAGTCGCTCAGCTATAGTAAAAAAGCATATTGGGTAGAATTTTCCCAGTTTTCAAATGTATATAAAAAAGTGTGGTAGAGTACTTCAATTACCTTGTGGCTATTAAGTAATCTACTGAGGACACAGACCTCCGGGCAGCAGTTCAAAACTGACAGGTGCCCTAGGAGTGTCTGCGTCTCATAAAGGACAGCTGATTAGGCGTTAGCCAATCAGTGTCCACTCCACGGAATCAGCTGCATAGCTAGCAGCTGTATGTGGAGATCGAGACGTCCCCCTGACGTCGAGGCGCGCGGTGTAGCCACGCCCCCGGGGGGGCGTGATGACGTCACGCGTCGCAACGCCACCGGCGGGCATATGAACCCCTTGTGAGCAAGGAAGCTAGCATGGGGACACGTCAAAGAGCTCCTCCACATGCAAAGGGCTCAGGGGACAGGCAGACTAGTACCGCCCCATAGCAGTGCATGTGTGGAGCTTACCCGGCTGGTGTCAGTGTGCGCGCAAGCGGATCCGCACTCAGCAACATGCGCCATCTTGTGGACGAGATGGAAAATGAGCAAAGCCAGCCTGCTGTACATAATGAAATAGGACAAGGAAAGGGGAGAAACATAATGAAATGTTACACTATGATTACATGCACACAATTAAATAGCAATCAATTCGATCAAGTGATGGTAAAAGAGACAGAAAACTATCTTAGATACGTATGATATACAGGTAAACAATAGAGTAGCAATCAATTTGGTCAGGACTAACCTAGGTGTGTATGAACATGGTAGCCTCTATCCGTTCCTGTATCTATCCTAAGATGTCTAATATAAACATTGCATGTGGTAATAGATGACATGTAGAAAAAGAGAAAAAAGGTAAAATAGATTAACTTAAATCTTAGGAGGTATTGGCCAAAATTTCTTAAAGATAGACTCAACCCCTCATCTATTCCCCCCAAAACCAAAATTTATCTATAGGAGGGCCCCAAGTTTACGACATCAATTAGCCAGGAATGTACCAGACCCCCCCCAAGAAACCTCTTACATTTTTGGATGGCTCTAGATTCTATTACTGTACCAGGTGCAAAGCCTGCAGAATGACCAGAAAATCTGGGGCCCCTAAGAAAATTTCTGGTTTCCTATCAGTGGTGACTGGAGATAATTTTAGAATTAAGCCCCTGATCACATGCAATTCAAATCATGTCATCTACGTCTTGGAGTGCCCCTGTTCACTCCAATACATAGGTCGAACTACACGACCACTTAGAGTCAGAATAAATGAACATTTGAAAAACATCAAAAAGGGATTCCTAACCATAGTGTGTCCAGACACTTAAAAAAATTTCATAACAGTGACCCCTCACTCTGTACCTTTTTTGGAATTGATAAGATTTCTAAACATTGGAGGGGAACACATATGAAAAGGACTATTTCCCAAAACGAGACAAGTGGCTGTATAAATTACGCACCATCCAGCCACATGGCATGAATATTGAGGTAGATTTGAACTGTTTTCTTTCCAATGATTAGATTAAAAGTGTGACCTTCCAAAGGTGTTTTTTACATTGAACTAAAGTTCTTTGTGTCTACAGATTAGATCCATAGTATTGCACTTTAAGGGTTTCTGTGAACTTTGAATATTTAACCCATTTTGTCATACACATTATCTATATATTTAATATGCATAGGTGCAATATAGAGGGAATATTTATGCTATCTCTTACGGGGTAGAAGTCTAATTTCTTTTGTATTTGGAGGTTTTCTCCCCCTTTCTTTTCTTTAATAATGGAATGTTGTCAAACTACATATGAGAAAGGCACACTCTTTTAAACACTAAGGTACTGGATTGTCTACATTACATATATTTTATTCATTTATTTATTTCATTATATTTTTTTACATATTATGTATTTTTTTATATTATTTTTTATATTGTTTAAATCAGTATTGGTTTCTGCTTTAATGTGTCCTGTTAAGCCTAATTGGAACCATCTACTTACAATATGTTGAGGAATGCATATGTAAACCGGCACTGCGGCTGTGCAAGCATCCGCACTTCCAAACAATTAGACTGAGTAGTATAAAATACGTGACCCACAGTGACCAGGTACGCCTCCTTAAGATGTAATCACGAAACGTACGTCGAGGCGGTACCTGGTCACGCTGTATCCGACGTCAGATCCGGGTCTCTGGTTGTCTGCAGCAGCGGGTGGAACGCACACCCGCCACGGAGGTGAATGCGTCTAGCTTGGCGCCCCAGTGCCGAGTCTGGCACTTTTTTAAGTAAGGAGCCATTTGGCTATTTTTTTAACATGCTTTTTAATAAACGTTATTACGCCATGGATATTCTTTGATTGTCTTTACATATCCTGCCTTATACCCTGAGGAGGAAGTCCCTGTGCATCTCTCAGCTTCTCCACATGCGAGCAGGCATTATCCTGCCAAAGCGATATTTGACTTTCTTTTTCATTAAAGAAGTCAAATATATCTGGTAAGCAGCCCGTTCATCTGCTCACGTTGGGTGTTTTTAGTATGGTGAAGGATTGGGCACTAACTCACGTAAAGAAAGTTTTCCAACTAATGATCACCAATTCAACATATTCTGGATATGAACTTTTGCCATAATTATTGAGTCTGAATAGCGCTTTTTCAAAGCACGCATTTTGCTAACATTTTTCTCACTTATAAGGACTTACTATTTGAGTAAAGTTTTTTTTGCTGCGATATAATATGCTTCAACTATTCATAATGTTTTTTTCTTATTTTTATTTATATGGTGAAATATTCTGTTAGTGCTTCCTATTTCTTATTCACAAATTGTAGAGTGTTATCTTCACTTTTCTAGGAAAGCAGCTTTTTTAATCTATATATTTTTTATATTTATATATAAAATTTAGTGGCGCACATGCCACAGTCCTTTAATCCCACAAAATATTCTTCAACTGCTTCCCGTCCATGTACGAATATATACAATCTCGGATTGAAGTGATGATACCAGGATCATGGTTGCATCTACGGCCATTGCCCTTCTGTCAGAATTTGCAGCTGACAATGGATTTTCCTCTAAAAATGATCTGAGCGCATCTACAGCCGCCCAATCACTATTACAGGGTTCAGAAGCCTCTCCCCCCCCCCCCCCCCATTCCTAGGTTCTCCAGTACCACTGCTAACCAAGATAGGAAGGTACACACCCAACATATTGCTGAAACATAGTTTTTATTAGAAAAATCGAAAGGATTGGAAGCCAGATCCCCAGTCAGGCGACCAAAAATGGGGGCATGTTGGACTATTACGGTACGATAAACAGAGGTATTAATATGAAATATAAAAAAGCAGTAATACAAATTAGAATTGTTTTTATTGATGCAGAAGACACAACAATGGTAATACAATAAAACATAATAAAAGTACAGGTATATCACCAGTAGGGTCATTGGTATACAGTACAACACAAAATCTCAGATATCATAACCTCGACTAGTTTCGCGGACATAAACCGCTTCGTCAGGAGGGAATCTAGAGATGATTTTGAGCACAACAGTCTCAACCTAGCAAATAAAGGATATACAATAAAATTACCAAAATACATAATCAAAATACTTATAATCTAGCATCAATGTTAACAAAGGGTAATGCAACGTTCTAGGGGGAGGGGAGCGAGTCCGCTCACCCATATCCCAACAGGTCCCAGGCGCGCGGCCCCACCGCCCTAGAGTGTTCTCCCACGGCGACCTGGGGGGAGCTAACAAAATGACGGGGGGTATAAGCAAAAGGTAAAATTAATCGGGTAGTAAGATAACCTAAATTACCACGCACAGAGGTAGAAATGAAGAAATGTGGAGAAATAAATAATGAATGATAAAAAATGTGGGGGTGATGCTAAAGGTGGTAATAAAGGGAGTGACTGGTGAGGGATATGAAATTAACATAATTGAACCTTAAGTGTATGAAAATAAGAGGATGGGTATGTGACCGAAAGGTGAGGATAGGTGAATGAAGGCCGAAAGGCATGGTGGTGCATAAATAGAGACAGTGGGGAGGTGAGAAGGAAAGATAGGGGCCAAGGGGCGAAGAACGGGAAGGGGAGGGGCTGGGGACGGAGAGGAGGAAGGGGAGGTGGGGAGGTAGGAAAGGCCGGGGGGGGGGGGGGAGGAGGGGGAAAGGGGAAGGGGCAAAAGGGGGGGAGGGGGAGGGGGGAAAGGGAGGGCCAGATGGAGGAGGGGGGGGGAAGGAGGGGAAGGAAGGGAGGGAAAAACAAGATAGATTCCCTCCTGACGAAGCGGTTTATGTCCGCGAAACTAGTCGAGGTTATGATATCTGAGATTTTGTGTTGTACTGTATACCAATGACCCTACTGGTGATATACCTGTACTTTTATTATGTTTTATTGTATTACCATTGTTGTGTCTTCTGCATCAATAAAAACAATTCTAATTTGTATTACTGCTTTTTTATATTTCGGGAATGGGAAAGCAGAGTCACAATACAAGATGGGTAAAAGGAACGATAAGGAGGTTTAAGCAAAGTAAAAAAGAATAATAAAATGGTAGAACAAGTTGAAAAGCTTAAATGGGTAAGCTAGGGATTGGTAAATACCCCTAGTTTGGACCGGTGCAATAACCCCTCCGAGGCATAGACCCATAAATACCTAATAGCATAAATTGCATATAAGTAAGGAGGGCCTAAGACAGAGCCACATGAGTGGTAAAAACATGTGGATAAGGGGGCGGGTAGCCAAGTAAAAGTGTCTGGTAATAAAGGGAGTGACTGGTGAGGGATATGAAATTAACATAAATTGAACCTTAAGTGTATGAAAATAAGAGGATGGGTATGTGACCGAAAGGTGAGGATAGGCGAAGAAGGCCGAAAGGCATGGTGGTGCATAAATAGAGACAGTGGGGAGGTGAGAAGGAAAGATAGGGGCCAAGGGGCGAAGAACGGGAAGGGGAGGGGCTGGGGACGGAGAGGAGGAAGGGGAGGTGGGGAGGTAGGAAAGGCCCGGGAGGGGGGGGGGGAGGGGGGAAAGGGGAAGGGGCAAAAGGGGGGAGGGGGAGGGGGGGGGGGGAAGGGAGGGCCAGATGGAGGAGGGGGGGGGGGAAGGAGGGGAAGGAAGGGAGGGAAAAACAAGATAGAGGATAGAAGGGGAGAGAAGGCAGGGAGGGGGAGAGGAAGGAGGGGGCAAGGGAGGATGTACCAGTGGAGGCTAAGTGAACGGGGGGTGGAAGTAACTGGTGTTAGTATAGACGTGGATAGATATCCATGGGGGGCGCCTGCCAAAGCAAGTGCCATGGTGGGATGGATAAAAAGGTAATTGAGGCTGTGAGCGATGGGTGAGCACAGATCACAGCACGTTCAACTCAGGCCTAGGGCAACTAAAGAGGAAAAAAGATAGTATGTTAATTGGTCGATGCTAGTGCCCAGAAGTACGGGACTTGGGTGAAAGGTAGAAAGGTACTGACCTCAGACTTGCGCCAGGCTGATATGGGTATGGAGACCTAGGAGTGATGAACCGGACCGTCAAGATAGCAGGACTAGCCTGCCATTTGTAGCTCCCAACCCTGCGACGCTGCGCCGCGCTCCTGTGGGACGCTGGCGCGTGACGTCACAGGGTCAGAGGTTCCACATGGCGCGCGCACGAAGAGATCGCGCGCGCACGCATGCGCACCGGCCATCTGGCCACGGGGACGACGTCCCCAACCAAGACCTGTGCAAGAGGAGGGGGCGGTCCCGTGTCCGAGACCAATCCCTCCACCAGGGACCTCACCAGGCCGCCGCGGGAGAACAGGGAGGAGGGGCCCGCGCCGGCACCCTGGGCGGAGCCCGGGAATGGGAAAGCAGAGTCACAATACAAGATGGGTAAAAGGAACGATAAGGAGGTTTAAGCAAAGTAAAAAAAGAATAATAAAATGGGTAGAACAAGTTGAAAAGCTTAAATGGGTAAGCTAGGGATTGGTAAATACCCTAGTTTGGACCGGTGCAATAACCCCTCCGAGGCATAGACCCATAAATACCTAATAGCATAAATTGCATATAAGTAAGGAGGGCCTAAGACAGAGCCACATGAGTGGGTAAAAACATGTGGATAAGGGGGCGGGTAGCCAAGTAAAAGTGTCTGGCCGACCTAATGGGCGTCTGTCTCGGAGGGTTGCAACGGGGCTAACAATTAGCCGTAGTAGTAATATCAAGGGATAAACTTGCATGTAAAAAGAGGCCCCCCCAAAGAAACACAAACTATATGTGTCAGTGGGGGTAAATTAAAAATGAAGGGTGGGACAGCTGGGGTCTGTAGGGTGGAGGGCAACAAATAGGCCCATCCCCTATAACAGCCCACCCCAGTATCCCACTCGACATGGTGCCGGGTGTGTTATCCACCCAATGTATACGATTGGTGCAGTGGCCTCTATAATAGGTGATTAGAGTAACAAAAATTGTAAAGGTGTACCATCATCCAGAATTGAATAATCGAAAGGATTGGAAGCCAGATCCCCAGTCAGGCGACCAAAAATGGGGGCATGTTGGACTATTACGGTACGATAAACAGAGGTATTACAAATTAGAATTGTTTTTATTGATGCAGAAGACACAACAATGGTAATACAATAAAACATAATAAAAGTACAGGTATATCACCAGTAGGGTCATTGGTATACAGTACAACACAAAATCTCAGATATCATAACCTCGACTAGTTTCGCGGACATAAACCGCTTCGTCAGGAGGGAATCTAGAGATGATTTTGAGCACAACAGTCTCAACCTAGCAAATAAAGGATATACAATAAAATTACCAAAATACATAATCAAAATACTTATAATCTAGCATCAATGTTAACAAAGGGTAATGCAACGTTCTAGGGGGAGGGGAGCGAGTCCGCTTACCCATATCCCAACAGGTCCCAGGCGCGCGGCCCCACCGCCCTAGAGTGTTCTCCCACGGCGACCTGGGGGAGCTAACAAAATGACGGGGGTAATAAGCAAAAGGTAAAATTAATCGGGTAGTAAGATAACCTAAATTACCACGCACAGAGGTAGAAATGAAGAAATGTGGAGAAATAAATAATGAATGATAAAAAATGTGGGGGTGATGCTAAAAGGTGGTAATAAAGGGAGTGACTGGTGAGGGATATGAAATTAACATAAATTGAACCTTAAGTGTATGAAAATAAGAGGATGGGTATGTGACCGAAAGGTGAGGATAGGTGATGAAGGCCGAAAGGCATGGTGGTGCATAAATAGAGACAGTGGGGAGGTGAGAAGGAAAGATAGGGGCCAAGGGGCGAAGAACGGGAAGGGGAGGGGCTGGGGACGGAGAGGAGGAAGGGGAGGTGGGGAGGTAGGAAAGGCCGGGGAGGGGGGGGGGGAGGGGGGAAAGGGGAAGGGGCAAAAGGGGGGGAGGGGGAGGGGGGGGAAGGGAGGGCCAGATGGAGGAGGGGGGGGGAAGGAGGGGAAGGAAGGGAGGGAAAAACAAGATAGAGGATAGAAGGGGAGGAAGGCAGGGAGGGGGAGAGGAAGGAGGGGGCAAGGGAGGATGTACCAGTGGAGGCTAAGTGAACGGGGGGTGGAAGTAACTGGTGTTAGTATAGACGTGGATAGATATCCATGGGGGGCGCCCTGCCAAAGCAAGTGCCATGGTGGGATGGATAAAAAGGTAATTGAGGCTGTGAGCGATGGGTGAGCACAGATCACAGCACGTTCAACTCAGCCTAGGGCAACTAAAGAGGAAAAAAGATAGTATGTTAATTGGTCGATGCTAGTGCCCAGAAGTACGGGACTTGGGTGAAAGGTAGAAAGGTACTGACCTCAGACTTGCGCCAGGCTGATATGGGTATGGAGACCTAGGAGTGATGAACCGACCGTCAAGATAGCAGGACTAGCCTGCCATTTGTAGCTCCCAACCCTGCGACGCTGCGCCGCGCTCCTGTGGGACGCTGGCGCGTGACGTCACAGGGTCAGAGGTTCCACATGGCGCGCGCACGAAGAGATCGCGCGCGCACGCATGCGCACCGGCCATCTGGCCACGGGGACGACGTCCCCAACCAAGACCTGTGCAAGAGGAGGGGGGCGGTCCCGTGTCCGAGACCAATCCCTCCACCAGGGACCTCACCAGGCCGCCGCGGGAGAACAGGGAGGAGGGGCCCGCGCCGGCACCCTGGGCGGAGCCCGGGAATGGGAAAGCAGAGTCACAATACAAGATGGGTAAAAGGAACGATAAGGAGGTTTAAGCAAAGTAAAAAAGAATAATAAAATGGTAGAACAAGTTGAAAAGCTTAAATGGGTAAGCTAGGGATTGGTAAATACCCTAGTTTGGACCGGTGCAATAACCCCTCCGAGGCATAGACCCATAAATACCTAATAGCATAAATTGCATATAAGTAAGGAGGGCCTAAGACAGAGCCACATGAGTGGGTAAAAACATGTGGATAAGGGGGCGGGTAGCCAAGTAAAAGTGTCTGGCCGACCTAATGGGCGTCTGTCTCGGAGGGTTGCAACGGGGCTAACAATTAGCCGTAGTAGTAATATCAAGGGATAAACTTGCATGTAAAAAGAGGCCCCCCCAAAGAAACACAAACTATATGTGTCAGTGGGGGTAAATTAAAAATGAAGGGTGGGACAGCTGGGGTCTGTAGGGTGGAGGGCAACAAATAGGCCCATCCCCTATAACAGCCCACCCCAGTATCCCACTCGACATGGTGCCGGGTGTGTTATCCACCCAATGTATACGATTGGTGCAGTGGCCTCTATAATAGGTGATTAGAGTAACAAAAATTGTAAAGGTGTACCATCATCCAGAATTGAATAATCGAAAGGATTGGAAGCCAGATCCCCAGTCAGGCGACCAAAAATGGGGGCATGTTGGACTATTACGGTACGATAAACAGAGGTATTAATATGAAATATAAAAAAGCAGTAATACAAATTAGAATTGTTTTTATTGATGCAGAAGACACAACAATGGTAATACAATAAAACATAATAAAAGTACAGGTATATCACCAGTAGGGTCATTGGTATACAGTACAACACAAAATCTCAGATATCATAACCTCGACTAGTTTCGCGGACATAAACCGCTTCGTCAGGAGGGAATCTAGAGATGATTTTGAGCACAACAGTCTCAACCTAGCAAATAAAGGATATACAATAAAATTACCAAAATACATAATCAAAATACTTATAATCTAGCATCAATGTTAACAAAGGGTAATGCAACGTTCTAGGGGGAGGGGAGCGAGTCCGCTTACCCATATCCCAACAGGTCCCAGGCGCGCGGCCCCCACCGCCCTAGAGTGTTCTCCCACGGCGACCTGGGGGAGCTAACAAAATGACGGGGGTAATAAGCAAAAGGTAAAATTAATCGGGTAGTAAGATAACCTAAATTACCACGCACAGAGGTAGAAATGAAGAAATGTGGAGAAATAAATAATGAATGATAAAAAATGTGGGGGTGATGCTAAAAGGTGGTAATAAAGGGAGTGACTGGTGAGGGATATGAAATTAACATAAATTGAACCTTAAGTGTATGAAAATAAGAGGATGGGTATGTGACCGAAAGGTGAGGATAGGTGATGAAGGCCGAAAGGCATGGTGGTGCATAAATAGAGACAGTGGGGAGGTGAGAAGGAAAGATAGGGGCCAAGGGGCGAAGAACGGGAAGGGGAGGGGCTGGGGGACGGAGAGGAGGAAGGGGGTGGGGAGGTAGGAAAGGCCGGGGAGGGGGGGGGGGGGGGGGAGGGGGGAAAAGGGAAGGGGCAAAAGGGGGGGAGGGGGAGGGGGGGGGGGAAAGGGAGGGCCAGATGGAGGAGGGGGGGGGGGAAGGAGGGGAAGGAAGGGAGGGAAAAACAAGATAGAGGATAGAAGGGGAGGAAGGCAGGGAGGGGGAGAGGAAGGAGGGGGCAAGGGGAGGATGTACCAGTGGAGGCTAAGTGAACGGGGGGTGGAAGTAACTGGTGTTAGTATAGACGTGGATAGATATCCATGGGGGGGCGCCCTGCCAAAGCAAGTGCCATGGTGGGATGGATAAAAAGGTAATTGAGGCTGTGAGCGATGGGTGAGCACAGATCACAGCACGTTCAACTCAGCCTTTTGCCCCTTCCCCTTTCCCCCCCCCCTTCCCCCCCCCCCCCCCCCCCCCCCCCCCCCCCCCCCCCCCCCCCCCCCCTCCCCAGCCTTTCCTACCTCCCCACCCTCCCCTTCCTCCTCTCCGTCCCCAGCCCCCTCCCCTTCCCGTTCTTCGCCCCTTGGCCCCTATCTTTCCTTCTCACCTCCCCACTGTCTCTATTTATGCACCACCATGCCTTTCGGCCTTCATCACCTATCCTCACCTTTCGGTCACATACCCATCCTCTTATTTTCATACACTTAAGGTTCAATTTATGTTAATTTCATATCCCTCACCAGTCACTCCCTTTATTACCACCTTTTAGCATCACCCCCACATTTTTTATCATTCATTATTTATTTCTCCACATTTCTTCATTTCTACCTCTGTGCGTGGTAATTTAGGTTATCTTACTACCCGATTAATTTTACCTTTTGCTTATTACCCCCGTCATTTTGTTAGCTCCCCCAGGTCGCCGTGGGAGAACACTCTAGGGCGGTGGGGCCGCGCGCCTGGGACCTGTTGGGATATGGGTAAGCGGACTCGCTCCCCTCCCCCTAGAACGTTGCATTACCCTTTGTTAACATTGATGCTAGATTATAAGTATTTTGATTATGTATTTTGGTAATTTTATTGTATATCCTTTATTTGCTAGGTTGAGACTGTTGTGCTCAAAATCATCTCTAGATTCCCTCCTGACGAAGCGGTTTATGTCCGCGAAACTAGTCGAGGTTATGATATCTGAGATTTTGTGTTGTACTGTATACCAATGACCCTACTGGTGATATACCTGTACTTTTATTATGTTTTATTGTATTACCATTGTTGTGTCTTCTGCATCAATAAAAACAATTCTAATTTGTATTACTGCTTTTTTATATTTCATATTAATACCTCTGTTTATCGTACCGTAATAGTCCAACATGCCCCCATTTTTGGTCGCCTGACTGGGGATCTGGCTTCCAATCCTTTCGATTATTCAATTCTGGATGATGGTACACCTTTACAATTTTTGTTACTCTAATCACCTATTATAGAGGCCACTGCACCAATAGTTTTTATTAGCTCAGCCAGTAAGATTACAGCAAGAAAAGCTTATATGTTTCGTCAAACACCCCTAGTCATAGC
Source organism: Aquarana catesbeiana (assembly GCF_042186555.1). NCBI lineage: Eukaryota > Metazoa > Chordata > Amphibia > Anura > Ranidae > Aquarana > Aquarana catesbeiana. The sequence continues at coordinate 628,097,854 of NC_133325.1, forward strand.
ATAGTTTAAAAGTGCTGGCTAAGGGACACCATTCCCAGGGTGGGTGCCCTTCTACTAGAGAAGCGACACCCAGCTTTGACCATATAGAATGTAGGGATTTATCTGTATAGCTACCCCCATAGGAGCTGCTGGACAGAATGGGTCCCTTGTTCCTTTCCTAGACCTCATCAAGAACTTTAGCCCATCTAACACACTAGATTGAATGTACACTGCTCAAAAAAAAAAAAGGAACACTTTTTAATCAGAGTATAGCATTAAGTCAATAAAACTCCTGGGGTATTGATCTGGTCAGTTAAGTAGCAGAGGGGGTTTTACTCAGTTTCAGCTGCTTTGGTGTTAATAAAATTAACAACAGGTGCACTAGATGGGCAACAATGAGACCTCCAAAACAGGAATGTGAGACCTCCAAAACACTGTTTTTCATCAATATGTGCCATTGCCAGAAGGCTTGCTGTGTCTCCCAGCACAGTTTCAAGAGCATAGAGAAGATCCCAGGAGACAGGCAGTTACATTTAGGAGAGCTGAACAGGGTCATAGAAGGTCCCTAACCCATCAGCAGGACTGGCATCTGTTCTTTTGTGCAAGGAGGAACAGGATGAGCACTGCCAGAGCCCTAAAAAAGGACCTTCAGCAGGCCACTGGTGTGAATGTCTCTGACCAATCAGAAACAGACTTCAGGAGGGTGGCCTGAGAGTAAACATCCTCTATTGGGCCCTGTGCTCAGTGCTTGCACTGTGGAGCTCAATTGCCATTGAACACCAGAATTGGCAGGTCCATCACTGGCGCCTTGTGCTTTTCTCGGATGAGAGCAGGTTCACCCTGAGCACATTTGACAGACGTGAAAGGGTCTGGAGAAGCTGTGGAGAGCATTATGCTGCCTGTAACATCGTTCAGCGTGACCGGTTTGGTGGTGGGTCAGTGATGGTCTGGGGGGGGCATTTTCATGGAGGGACGCACAGACCTCTACAGGCTAAACAATGGCACCCTGACTGCCATTAGGAATCGGGATGAAATCCTTGGACCCATTGTCAGACCCTACGCTGGTGCAGTGGGTCCTGGTTTCCTCCTGGTGCACGACAATGCCCAGCCTCATGTGCCAAGAGTATGCAGCCAGTTCCTGGAGGATGAAGGAATTGATACCTTTGAATGGCCCCCATGCTCGCCTGTCCTAAATCCAATAGAACACCTCTGGACCATTATGTTTCAGCCCATCCGACGCTGCCAGGTTGCACCTCAGTCTGTTCAGGAGCTCAGTGAAGCCCTGGTCCAGATCTGGGAGGAAATACCCAAGTATACCATCTGTCGTCTCATTAGGAGTATGCCCCAACGTTGTCAGGCATGCGATCAAACACATGGGGGCCATACTGAGTACCATTTTGAGTTGCTGCAATGAAATTTCAGCTGCCGTCATTATACGGCGATTATAGGTCAACATGTTCCCGCAAATTCCCGTAGGTGTACGCCGGCTCCTTTAAGAAACTGTGATCATGGGAATGAGAGCCAGAACTTGGAGTTAGAGATAAAGCTGCTGTTTCTAGTGATTAGGAACAGCGATCTTTCTCCTCTTCCAGTTAGCCCCAGCCCCCATACAGTTAGAAACACTCCCAGGGAACACACTTAACCCCTTGATCACCCCTAGTGTTAAACCCTTCCCTGCCAGTGACAGTTATACAGTAATCAGTGGCTATTTTTATCTCTGATCGCTGTATAAATGTTAATGGCCCCAAAAAAGTGTCTGATCTGTCCACTGCAATATCGCAGTCCCGCTAAAAATCTCAGATCACCGCCATTACTAGTAAAAAAAAAAAATAATATAATAAAATAAAAATGCCATAAATGTATTCCCTATTTTGTACACACTATAACTTTTGCACAAACCAATCAATATACACTTATTGCATTTTTTTTTACCAAAAATATGTAGAAGAATACATATTGGCCTAAACTGATGAAGACTTTTTTGAGGGGATATTTATTATAGCAAAAAGTAAAAAATATTGTTTTTTTTTCAAAATTGTCACTCTTTTTTGTTTATAGCGCAAAAAATAAAAACCGCAGAGATGATCAAATACCACCAAAAGAAAGCTCTATTTGTGGGGGAAAAAAGGTTGTCAATTTTGTTTGGGTACAGCGTCGCACGACAGCGCAATTGTGAGTTAAAGCGACACAGTGCTGTATCGCAAAAAATGGCCTGGTCATTAAGGGGGAAAATTTTCCAGTCTGTAAGTGGTTAAACTGTTGCTCTGCCAGCTATCATTGAGACAAGGTGGTCACAGCAGCCAGGGAGACTGCACCCCTTAGTATGCCAGCAGTTCATGATAGGCATCTATTCCTCTGTAGACCTTCTGAGGGGCTATCAAAATAAAAACAATTATTATTTACAGAATTCTAGATAAAAGGGATGACATTTTGTTCAAATACTTTGATTGCTTAGACTATTTTTTAATGAAGATATACTCATGTAAAATATTTCTACAGTTTGTTAAAGTGGAAAATATTGAATATTTTTTTATTTTTTTTACATCTCTTCAGTTACTTCCTGGTTTCCTGCCTAGGCAAATGATGTAATACATCCCAGGAGTCTTCAGGAGGGGTGACTAGAAGGAGGGGTTTTCTCAGCTAAGCACACCCTCCTGCATGCATACTTGAGTTAAGGGCAGGAAGTAAATGCTACATGAATCATTTGCTCCTATTCAAGGTGGCTACGGACAGAAATACTAGGGGGTGTTTTTCAAACAGCTTTCTCACCAAAATAAAGCATAAAGACATGGATGGATGGGGGAGGTTTCTTTGAATATTAAAGATGAATTAAATGGTGTTTTTGGTTTGTGGTGCTCAGCTGCAGTGGAGATCGGCTTTCAATTCCCTATTGAAGAAGTATGGTGGCTGCCATTGCTGACTTCTCCATCCAAAAATGCTAGTTACTTGGCTATCATGCAGAATGAATGACTGAAGTGTTTTCTTAATCATTCACTCAGAATTATACAGATCAAGAGTTCTGATCTCACTCTGACTGCCCTAATCTTTCATACTTATTCTGTCTCAGTGACTTGGGATGTGTTGGAATACTGGGATGTGCTGGACTACATTGGATCAATATGTCCGTCGGACAACTAAGACCTCATTCAAACAGCTATAAAAAAATTACTACACGTGTTTTCTAAGAGTTAAACGCATAAAGAGGTGTATGCTTACACAATTGTTTTTTTTTTTAATAATGTATTTTTTCCCTGTGTTTAGACTTCATGTACGCACTTACAAATGCATATGCATGTGTTTATACATATAAGCGTGTAAAGCTCATGTTCTTAGATGCAAATTTTTGGATTCTTTGATACAGATCTGACAGCAGCTCATGTTTACGCACTTTTGTGCATGGCTACATTGAAACCAATGCAGCTGTATTTGAATCTGTAATTAAAAAAACACTTGTATTTGCCTTTTTTATAGCTGTTTTATGCAGCCTAAGGAGTTCAGAAATGGCAGCCTCTATTTCTTAACACAAGTGTCTTAGGCTGCTTTCAGTCATGTGGTGCAGTTAGACGGGACCGTGGGAACAACGCAGTGTACCCGTGGGTTTAATATAGGGTAGCAGTGCTTTCCCATAGAGTTCTATTAGTTCCTGCAGGTTTGACACACTTTCTGAAAGCGTGCCAAAGATGCAGCATGCAGGAGTTTTGGTGCGCTTTCAGAAAGTGCTCCAAAACCACAGGACCTAATAGAATTCTATGGAAATGTGCGGCTAACGCATAAAACCAGTGGGTACACTGCGCTGTAAACTACACCGCATCTATCTGAAACCAGCCTTTAAATATGACTCTCTTCATTGTCATGACTTGAAAATCAGATTATGTTTAATAGGCCTTCAGGCAGAAATTCAGATAATAAATATTCACAAATGTTTTCTCATCTGTCTTTATTCTTTTTAGCTTTCAGTTGTTTAGGTATTGATATGAGTAAGAATGGATCATAATTATTAATTTATAGCAGGTAGAAAGTATTTCAAGGACACCTATTATTGCAAATATCGACATAGGTTAGCTTTAAAATGGCTGGTGCCTGCATATTTCTTCCACAACAACATTGAATGGTATAATATAAAGTACAGCACGCTTTACTCATTTCTAAGAATTCCAGTACAAAGTACTGTACACTGTCTAGGTGTCCTTCTACATCTCTGTACCCTATTTTCTAGAAGAATAGTAAAAGGTATAATTAGGAAAGCTAGAGACATCACTACAATTTAATAAAAGTTTAATCTCTAGCAAAGTCATTTAGAGAAATGTATTTGTACAGACTACAACTTTATTGTAGGGAGTAGACACAAATGTGATCTGAATGGTGTTATGAATACATTTGGCCAGTTTGTCAAGTCTCTGCCAAAACCACTGCACACATACGCAGACCTTACACCAGTGGAAAGCATACTTGCCTACACACAACTGCAGAAAATCAACTCTTTACTTCACAAAGCCTTAATATCGCTGAAGCCTAAATCCTGGCCTAACTTTTTAACAATCTGGGAAAAGGATCGACATCATCCTTTAACGGATAACCAACACTCCATTGTTCTATCTCACACTTCTTCCTTTTCTCTAAAGTTGCGGAGACCAGTTATAAACGTCTGACCAGGTGGCACTATACACCGGCTTATCTTCATAAAGCCTTTCCAGATACCTCTGATCTATGTTGGAGAGGGTGCAGAGAGGTAGCTACACATGCTCACCTTTGGTGCAAGTGTCCACTTATTCGCCCCTATTGGTCATCTGTTTTATATTGGATTAAAGAGATACAAGGCTCATCTGTGGCCAATGATCCATGGGTATTGTTATTAAATTGTGTGGGCGAACCAGTAGGCCGATACAAAAAGTCTATTACCCCACATCTCCTAAATGCGGCGAAATCACTTATACCTAGATATTGGAACCAGAGCACCATCCCAGCATTACGAAAATGGCTACAAGTTGTGGATCATATCATATGGAAGACCTTACATATGAATTTAGAGATAAGATATTTAGAGATATTCCATATGTGTTTTATTGTATATTCACTTAGCCAATACCTAGAGCGCAACATCACACATTGATTTTTATCCTATTCACTATTTGGGTTTTGGTTGACCTATTTGTTTGCTGCAACTAGGATTTTAGCCCTGCTATTATCGGCAGTGCAGGTATACTCCTTCCTCATTCTGACTTTAAGGCCTCAAGCACAAGGAGCTTAAAAACTCTGCTTGTACAAGCATTAAAGTTTTTTTTTTGTTAATGCCTGTAAAAGCACCTCTATGTTAGCCTGTGTGGCCATGCACACATAGGCATTTATAGGAGTATTTGAAGAGAAGCATTTATAGACAAAAAAAAAAAAACACAGCAAAGGGAGCGTGCTTTTGAGCAGAAAAAAATGTGCCTATGTGCGTAAACGCGCAAGTATGCATGTAAATGTATTCTAGTGTCCAGAATTAATTATTATTATTGCCAACAAAATGTATTTTTGCTCATACGTATTGTAACTTTAGAGATTTTTTTCTGTCAAATTCTTGAACCTGGGTGTGCTTTGTGTATTTTTTTCCATATCTGTGTAGTAATCCAGTGTGAAACTCTTCTTTTGTGCACAAGCTTCCTGCAATCAAGACTAGTCACTGCTGCTCTTTCTCCTTATGAAGTTTACTATTCTTGTAGTGGGTTAACCTGTTGGGTCCCTCCTACAGCTCCGTTCCCTGCACAGGCAATGTGCAGCACAGTAATAATGTCACTGCTACTTTTACAAAATATTTGTCAGGAAAGCACTGGCCATAGTACAAGTGAAGGCTCAAGGCGCATAAAGGTGCGCAGGGGCAGATCTGTGGGTGCTCCCTTGCTTTTCATAGATGTGCGTATGCGTGCACACTCATACCCGCCACTAATACTTGGTGCCAAATAGACTATTTAAGTGCAGCAGCTGTATTAGCCAGTGCTGTCTGATCTAAAGCTATTCCTATGTTTCTGCATCTGTTCCTGTGTTTGAATTCTGTGATTGACCGAGCTTGTCCTGACCATGTTAAATGTTATGTGCCATGACCTTGGGTTGTCTCTGGTTTCTGCTCTGTCTCCTGCTCATCTGCCTGCTTGGTGTTGCTGACCTCTGCCTGTATCCTGACTATTTTCTGCCTGCTGTCCATGCCTGCATCTGACCCGGCTTGTTTGACCACACATCAAGTTATCTGTTCTGCTCTGCATGCTACCTGGTCCCCGCTGGTTTCTTACTTGTGTGCTGTCAGATTCTCACGTACCTGTTGCTGGCCAGGTGCCTGCCAAGAAACTGCCGCCTGCTGTCTGCCCAGTCTAGGGTCCACTGCTCCTGCTGCATTTGCTGATCTGGCCATCTGACCCATCTCTGGCAAAGCCTCTGCTACTCAGAGTTACGGTCAAGTGGACAACTTACAGGCACTCATACATTGCCTTGCTCTTGTGGCCACTGTCTCAACATTAGTTGTCCCTGAGCCAGGGCTGTAAGAGAGGCCTCCCTCTACACGTCAGGCTTTGCTATCAGGTTCGTGACAGTATTATCTAGGTTTGCAAAGGCTGGACAACATGGAGGAGATTAAATATCACCAGGGTGCATCACCCTTTTTTTTAAACAAAAGGAAATTAACTAACAATCCAAAAGACAGCATAAAGGAAACTTAGAAAAATCCAATAAAAATAATGTTACTGTAGAAATATAAACTGAGCATACCTTAAGATTCAGCTTCAGTTAGAAACTCAGCATTCACATTTTTTTTTCACGTCTGGGAAGTAATTGGTTACCCCCCCCCCCCCCAAGGCCGAAGATGGAGTCCACTATAAGGCAGAACATTTGGTACTGCATGCTGATTTGCTCGACTAGTTTCAGGGCCTGGCTATCTGCTCTTATTTCTGGCTAGTGTAAGTAGGGTGGTGTCCAGGGGTTAATAGATGGTAGGGCAGTCTCCAGGCAGAGATCAGTAGTATGTAGATCAGTGTTCAGAGGTCAGTAGAAGGTAGGTCAGTGTCCAGAGGTCAGTAGTAGGTAGGGCAGTGTGCAGAGGACAGTAGTAGGTAGGTCAGTATCCAGAGGTCAGTAGTAGGTAGGGCAGTTTACAGAGGTCCATAGTAGGTATGTAGGGCAGTTTCAGTAGTATGTAGATCAGCATACAGAGGTCAGTAGTCTGTAGGGCAGTGTCCAGAGGTCAGTAATAGGTAGGATAGTGTCCAGAGGTCAGTAGTATGTAGATCAGTTTACAGAGGTCAGTAGGATGTAGGGCAGTGTGCAGAGGTCAGCAGTAGGTAGGGCAGTGTACAGGGGTCAGCAGTATGTAGAGCAGTGTACAGAGATCAGTAGGATTTAGGGCACTATGCAAAGGTTAGTAGGATATAGGGTAGTGTGCTTAGGTCAGTAGGATGAAGAGAAGTATACGGAAGCCAGCAGTATTAAAAGCAGTGTATAGTGATCAACAGGGCAGAGGACAGGGGATTGAGAGGACATGGTACTAGGGGGGGGGGTCAGTAGTTCATGAGGCATGGAGGTCCGGAGAGCACAGTACTGGGGGTTTTGGAGGGCAGTGTACAGGGGGGTCAGGTATTGAGGGGGTCAGTAGGTCACGGAACTTGGGGAGGTCAGGAGGGTATGGTATTGAGGGGCCAAGAGGGCTTGCACTGGGGGGGTCAGGAGGGCATGGCACTGGAGGGGTCAGGTGGGCATGGCACTGGGGGGTAAGGAGGGCATAGCACTGGGAAGGGTTAGGAGGGCACAGCGCTGGTGGGGGTCAGGAGGGCACGGCACTGGGAGGGTTCAGGAGTGCATGGAACTAGGAGGGGTCAGGAGGGCATGGCACTGGGAGGGGTCAGGAGGGCACAGCACTGGGGGGGCAGGAGGGTACTGTACTGGTGGGGTCAGGAGAGCATGGAATTGGGAGGGGATCAGAAGAGTATGGTATTGGGGACCAGGGGGGAATAGTACTGCTGGGACAGGAGGGTGCAGAAGTTGTTACCAGATGCAGAGTAGCTCAGGGAAGCAGCGTGTTCTGGCACTGATCCCCACCAGCCCTCCACTCTCATCCACTTCACAAGCACCTTTGATGGATCGGAGAGGAGGTGGAGATGAGCTCGCTATATGCAGGGCTCAGAGTACAAGAGCTCGAAAACGCCAGAGCTATTCCTGTCCTTCCGGAGGCTTTCCCTGCCCCCCAGCCAATCGTATGCAGGGGGCAGGGGCTGCCCTGCAGACTAGGATTGGCCAAGCGTGTACCTGCATAGCTCTGTAGAAAGCGCTGGGTCGGCGAGCCAAAGAATGTCTACCGGTCACCTGCCAGCAGTCGACAGGTAGCTCACGATTAACAGGTTGCCAACCCCGCTCTAAAATGTTGGTCCTATGGAACTATGGTAAACCCAACGCAACTTTAAAGTTATTTATTTAGCAGTGCTTGCATAGATACACTTTTTCCAATTAAAGTCTATGTTTATATTTTCCCCAGACTTGTGGATACAACACTTTCACTGAGTCTTTATATTTTAAGTCAATGTGTCTACAGACTAATAGGTACAACCCATTCATTTATTATCACAGTGGGAACAATACATGTCCCAGAGTCCTTACTGTGGTGAATGCACATGAAATATCTTACGCAACAGATCATGTCAGACATATTTGGGAAACCACCGTGAAACCGTTGAAACCAACTGTGGTATTTGTAACATGATTTGGGGAATATTCCATCTGTTGTTGATGACTGAACAGTTTCATTTCTGCAATTCTTAAAATATTAACATTAACTTTTTTATTGTAAAAGTCTTAGCCTTTATCTTGTGTCTGTGTTTTTTTTGTTTTGTTTTTAAATCAGAATAAAGTTTTATTTGAGCAAATTCAAGCATACATGTTCCATAAACATAAACACTCACTTGAATGAATGGGAGGCAGTTTTCAGGCGCTTAGCAGAGGCTATTTTTAGCGCTGAAGTGCCTGAAAACCTCCTGTGACAGGAGTTCCTTTGGGCGGGTGGCTGGTGGAACCCAGAATCCCTTGGAAAGGTTGGGAAACATTTGCTTCAGCTCCCCATGCACCTCCTATTAGGGGCACAGGGTGACCAAGAAAATAATGGACATTAAGTGGCTTGGATTACTTAAAATGAAACAGTAATATTTATCCACAATATCTCCCAGGAAGTATACAAAGCCTATTCCTGGTTTGATTCTGAACTATACATATTAATTGAAAGAGCTGGTCACCTTGGCATCTGGAGCCAGACAGTCTGCTACTGGGGACTCCTGCTATAGTCTGTTGCCTACTAGGCTGAGAAGGGTGGAGATCACTGTTTGTATTGTTAATTGTACTTAGGTCTTCTGCTGTTGTTTGAAGGTTTGTTGTGTGGTGGTAAGTAGGCTTTGTTTTTTTCCCCAGGCTTTTGTTGTTACCTGTTTTAGCCCTCCAATGCCGCTTATTGCGATAGCCAGCTATAGATGAGGGTGGTGGCAAGTTTTTTGTTATCAGGTTGGTGTTTGTATTGATCCAGCAACGCACCAACACCTTTGCAGCCATTGTGCTATTTGCTGGGTGTTTGGTGTGCTCCTGTACCTTTAAGAAGGGGTGGGCTACCTTCAGTCCACCTGCCCTCATTTATCCATTAGAATGCATGTGCCTCCACTGTGGGGACACTCATATTTTAGTGTTAGGACCACAGATACCAGGGTGCCATGACATGGCTCTGTGGCTCATGCATGCGTTTGCAAATGCGTGCAGGCTAAACCCCTGTTTTTAACACATACTGTTAGACAGGTTTATTCGGATGTCTGAGAGCTGGTGGTAAGTAGGCTTGGGTTTTTTCCTGGGCATTCCCCAGGCTTTTTTTTGTTTATTTGTTGTGTTTATGTTTATGATAATGTGTATTGTCTGCAGTAAGCTTGAAGTCGGCAAGGCTGGTCTGCAATGTGACATCTGCGTCATCCAGGTGGATAGGATTAGCCATGGGTCAGCCCTACCTTGTTAGCTAAACCATTGTGTGATGTTTTGGGTAAATATTTGGGTTATTGTGTATGTGGGGATTGACATACTTTTCAAGTGTATAAAAGGCTATATACTTGTCCAATAAATCATTCCATGTTCCAGCTTTGTAACTGAGCTAGTCTCGCCTGTTTTTTTAGTTACAATATTCGGCTGTAATATCTGATATCTGATGTTCAGACTGGAAGAAGCAGTGTACTGATGGAAGCACTCATCAAGTGGAGTGCGACAGGGTTCAGTAACACCGCCCCAGTGTGAAAGGGGTCTAAAGGAGTCTGTGGGGAGTGTAAACGCCCAAAATAAAATGACCCTGGTCCCCAGCGACTCCTGTCATGTCCTCCTGCAGCGTCGGTATCTCCAGCAGCAGCCATCACTTCTCCCCAGCGTCAAGGTGGGGTGCCGGATGTCCCTTGCACAGACTTTACATCAGCTTCTCATCCTGCTTCTCACCTCACCCCCTCTCTCATTTGTTTGTGAGTGTAATATTTTATTGGGTTTCATCATTAAATCTCTCTCACATTTCTGCACTATGAGATGTGTGCTCTCTTTTTTTTTTGTCCTGTTCTACATTTATCTTCAATATAAAGATATACAGGTATGTCAGTAAATAGAAACACCACACCCCAGTGAATTATACTGTAACAACAAGGCCAAAAAAGGGACTTTGAAGGTGTTAAAAATATATATACATTTTTATTATGTCCCAAACAGTATAAAAGTTAAAACCACATATATAAAAACGAAGATTTCAGCATTCTCGTACAGTACTGTTAACACCCCCTAGTAGCCAGCCCATAATCATGGATAATTTAATAAAGTTTACATATCGTAATTCAAACCCAAAAAGACTAGGGCTCAGTGAGGGTTTACAATAATTAAAATACATTGATTATGGATATGGCCAAAACTTGATTCTACGCGTTTCACTTAATGCTTTTTCAGGAGTGGGTTGAGGGTAATATTACTATAAAGAAATACTGTTTATTAACATACCAGCACAGGGAGTCCTATAGATTCCCTATATGATGGGGGGCAATGGGGAGCAGGGTGATGCAGAAAAAAATCCACACAGCCACTCTGTATCTCCTTATATGATGTTAATCATGTTGGTGGCACACTTACAGTGACATTGGGGCTGGTACATTACTGTACACTACCACTGTATACTATATATAGGGCAAAGGCAATAATTGCTCTTGGTACGGATTGACAATCTATACATCTCCCCCTGGGGCTTATGTAAACAGAACTGTGTTAAACATTTATTCATATTTGCAGTGTAACCGAATGTAAACTTTTCCTTTTTGATTAGTTCTTATTACTTTGATCATTTCATTTTCATGAAAAGTTTTCCTTAACGATAATAATGCATTCTTCTGTCTCAGATGTTTGAAGCATTAGAGAAAAATATTCACTGTTCTGCAAAAAAAGAAAAAGAAACACAAAAACAATTAACTTGAGATTAACAAAGAAGCTATAGTTTTGGTTTTCAGTAAATGAACATTTGGAGTTATTATTGCAGCATTTACTTGAACGTAATCCTGTGATTGCCCTTTATTTACACGCTGGTTGTTCCATATTTTTATAATTACAGTATACAAGGAAACTATAGTTTTATTTTTTAAGTATAGCATATTCTGAGTTATTAATGCAGGAGTTACTTAAAAGTAATCCTGTGATTGCATTTTATTTATACGTGGCTGATTGTATATTTTTATATTCGTGTCAAAACAGATTTGCAAATTAGCTGTAGTCATGTAGTCAAGAGAAGATTCATTTTGCAAAGAGAAAGCAAAACACTGTTTTTTTTTTTCCTTGCATATGATTGGGTGGTGAATTTTTACTTTTTAGGAGAACATGTTCTACTCCATTAGTAAATAGTGTAGAACTACACAGCAGGAAGCATGTCTATCAAAATAGCCAATATGGTAACCTCTATGTACATACATTCTGCATGTATTTATATTATACTATCTAATAAAGCAGAACTTTACTCCTTTAAATCATGTGTTATTAAATGTGTACAGTTACTACTTGCATGTGTAGCCATATAATTTAATAATTAATTAATTTAAGCTCTAGATCATTTACTTGTTGCCAATCTGCGCCTGTGGATGTGACTGCAGTCTCTTGTCCTGTGCAATCAACCTACTTCTACGAGACTACAGTTGACTCAAAGGAGGAATGATCAGTAGAATGAACATGGGTTTAAATAAATAGGCAGCATCCGAGGTGTGCCTTATTAGACTGCAATGAGTCTTTTATGGGCAGAGGTCGGAAGTCCTAGCCTACAAAATTGCAAGCCGGGGAATAGACACTCCCAGGATATTAGGCTAGTGACAAAACACAGGACTTTGCAGAGCAGAGTGGTTACAAAGTATTACAAGAAGGAAAAGAAAGGTCTTGGGAAGTTGCGCTACTGATTTTTTATTTCAAGAACAGCTAGTTTTAGTCACTATTTAATGTACACAGATTTAATACACAATTCACCATACCAAAACTTGCAGTGTGTTAAAGGAAAGCTGTCAAGCAAACAAAAGTGTCCAACCAACTTGTGGAGCTAAGCACAGACACCACATATTTTTGGCTGTAATCAAATTTTTATCTGCACATCTAGGATCTCCTGAACCCCAGTAATAAGTGACACTCAGTAATAAGAACTTGTCTTAAGCTCCAGCATTTCACAGTGCAATACAAGTGCCCCTCTACTGACCACTTATACCTCTTTGAGTTGTGAGTTGTCACTAGTATACCAGAAAATAAATGTTCCTCAAAAAATAATTTTATAGAATTAGGAGACAAACTAAAATCTAGGTCTCCCAATGACACAGTTTCAGAAACACTGTGCAATGTTCTAACAAAAATTCATAATGAGACTGAGCAATTAAAGAGCAGCAAAGATGTGTTAAGTGTTTAATTTTGGGGTAATGTAGCTGTTTTCTTTACTATAGGCCAGGGGTCTCCAAACTGTCTAAACGAAGGGCCAGTTTACTGTCCTTCAGACTTTAGGGGGGCCGGATTGTGGACAGTGGGAGTAGAAAATATCCTGGATTCAGAGGGAACAAAGAATGCCACAGGCGTTCTGGTCAGTGAGAGTATAGAAATGACATAGTGCCCATGGTCAGTAGAAGGAACAGTGCCCCATCATTGATATCATGTTGGAGGAATAGTGCTAGTGGAGGAATAGTGTTGGTGTCAGTGGCTGGAATTTTGCTCCACTTTTGGTGTCAGTGGGAAGAACAGTGCCCCAAGGGCTGGATAAAGGCTAGCAATTGGCCGCATTTTGCCCGCAAGGCACAGTTTGAAGACCATTGCTATAGGCCCTATGATAAAAACAAGCCACATTTAATGGTGGAAGGTGCAGCCGTGATAATCAAAAAAATAGCTAGAAGATTGGAGAATGGATTAGGATAGAGCAGAGATTATTACTGAAATGCTAGCGGTGATAGTAGGAGCGTTGTTAGAACCATATGGTATGATAAAAAAATAATGTATCAGTAAAAATATGAAATGCATGTTAACAAAATCTTAAAACACAATCAAAAAACTGGAATGGGTACAAAATACAATAGATATAACAGAAATGTGGTCAATAATGACTGAAGCAGAGGCCGAAAAGGGGTTCTCCTGTGTGAAAATTTTTGTTGAGGACGCTGAATGAATTTATATATGAAGACAATGAAAGTGTGAGCCATTGGTTTGTTAATGGCCACTTCACATAAATAACTATGCTAGAATTCAAAAGCTGCTACAAGCTGAAAAGTCAGCAAACAAAAACAGGTAACATATTTTGGGTGATTTCAATTAACTGGAATATGCAATCTAGTGATTAGGGTAAACATACAGAATTGTATTCATAGATATTCAAGATAATAATTTCCTGTAAATGGTGGATATAAAAAAAGCGACTCCATATATGTTCATTTCTAGTAGGCCAAACCACATGTTACATTTTTGAGTACAGGAACAACAGTGGCTAAATAAGCATATGGATTTTTAGGACAGTTTAGATAAAATAATTCAGGTGCAACACTTAGGGTCAATTTCATAATACTGAGATCCAGTCTGATTAATAATAACAGTCGGGCAACGAGCAATTTCAGAAGCAGAAGGTCAGCAAAGGTACCCTATCTATGACTCTCAGGTTTCTTTATTTATACCTATAAAAATTTATATATAAAATGAACCAAAATATATTTACCCCAATGCAGTTAAAAAAAAAAAAAAGATAATGAGGTGAAGCTTCACTTTGGAAAGAATACCCAATCACATGCAAGGATAAAAAATGACAACATTTTTGCGTGCACATGATTGGATGATGTAAGTCAGCAGAGCTTGATGTCCGCCGGCCGCCCGCGATATATACAGAGGCAGGATGGGAATCTGCTTTTGTACACAAGGTGGATCCCCATTCTGACAGATGACATGACAGAGATCTGCTGTTCCCAGTGATCAGGAACAGTGATATCTGTCATGTCCCAGGCAACCCATCCCCCATACAGTTAGAACACGCTGAGGGAACACATTTAACCTCTTGATCGCTACCTAATGTTAACCCTTTCCTTGCCAGTGTCATTTTTACATTGATCAGTGCATTTTTTTTAGCACTGATCAATGTAATAATGTCACTGGTCCCCAAAAAGTGTCATTTGGGGTCAGATTTGTCCGCCGCAATGTCCCAGTCCCGATAAAAATCGCAGATCTCCGCCATTACCAGTAAAAACAATAAAAAATAAATATTAGTCCCTAAATCTATCCCTTAGTTTGTAGATGCGATAACGTTTGCGCAAACCAATCAATATACGCCTATTGCGTTTTTTTTTACCAAAAATATGTCGAAGAATATGTATCAGCCTAAACTAATGAATACATTTGTTTTTTATATATATATTTTGTGGATATGTATTATAGCAGAAAGTAAAAAAAATCGTTTTTAAATTGTCAATCTTTTTGTTTATAGCGCAAAAAATAAAAACCGGAGAGGTTATCAAATACCACCAAAAGAAAGCTCTATTTGTGGGGAAAAAAAAGGACATCAATTTTGTTTGGGTACAACGTCGCACGACCGCGCAATTGTCATTGTTGTATCGCAAAAAATGGCCTGGTCATTAATGGGGCAAATCCTTCCAGGGCTGAAGTGGATAATCTCTACTAGGGATGAGCCGAACACCCCCCTGTTCGGTTCGCACCAGAACTTGCGAACAGGCAAAAAATTTGTTCAAACACCGTTAAAGTCTATGGGACTCGAACATGAATAATCAAAAGTGCTAATTTTAAAGGTTTATATGCAAGTTATTGTCATAAAAAGTGTTTGGGGACCTGGGTCCTGCCCCAGGGGACATGGATCAATGCAAAAAAAAGTTTTAAAAACGTCCGTTTTTTCGGACCGGCAATTCATTAATAGCTGCGAGTAGTTTTGAATGACTTTTTTCCTTTGAAATGTCATTTTGCTGTCAGACTGTTCTAAACACGGGAAACGTGCGCCCCTTTACAGGCATACTATAGACACCCCCCAGGTACAAAATTTAAAGGAATATTACACTTTTATTGTTTCACTTTAAGCATTATTAAAATCACTGCTCCCGAAAAAAACGGCCGTTTTTAAAACTTTTTTTGCATTGATCCTGGGGCAGGACCCAGGTCCCCAAACACTTTTTATGACAATACCATGCATATAAGCCTTTAAAATTAGCACTTTTGATTTCTCCCATAGACTTTTAAAGGGTGTTCCGCGGCTTTCGAATTTGCCACGAACACCCCAAATTGTTCGCTGTTCAGCGAACGGGCGAACAGCCAATGTTCGAGTCGAACATGAGTTTGACTCGAACTCGAAGCTCATCCCTAATCTCTACTGGCCATAAACATCTTGGTAACCGAGAACATAATGGATTCAATTTAGGCAAATCTCACCATATATGTGTTATGTTAGGGTAAACAAATCAACAATTATTGCATAGGCAAATAGGAAAGGTTATTGAACAGGTAGAATTACAAATTCTTCTTAAATTTTTAAACAGTTAAATTGCCATAGAGACATTACCTCTATATTTATTTTATTGTCTTCTGTAGTTTCTAAATAATTCTTTGGCTGAGGAATCCGTGGAAAACATGTTTTCACAATCCTATATGAAGGAAAAGTAACGTGACTGGTGAATTAAAACATATATAATTGCTGCACAAGCCAATTCATAATTATATGTAATTAAAATTATACCAGCATTTCTGCAGCTAAATATATATATATATATATATATAATCTCACAGGCCACTGTATTTGGTACACCTTGCTAGTATCGGGTTGGACCCCCTTTTTCCTTTAGACCTGCCCTAATTCTTCATTGCATAGATTTAACAAGGTGTTGGAAACATTCCTCAGAGATTTTGGTCCATATTGACATGATAGCATCACACAGTTGCTGCAGATTTGTCGGCTGCCTATCCTTGATGCAAATCTCCTGTTACACCACATCCCAAAGGTGCTCTATTGAATTAAGATCTGGTGACTGTGGAGGCCATTGGAGTACAGTGACCTCATTGTCACATTCATCAAACCAGTTTGAGATGATTAGAGCTTTGTGACATGGTGCATTATCCTGCTGGAAGTAGCCATCGGAAGATGGGTACTCTGTAGTCACAAAGGGATGGACATGGTCAGCAACAATACTCAGGTAAGCCGTGGCATTTAAACAATGCTTAGTTGGTTCTAAGGGACCTAAAGGAGGCAGAGAAAATATTCCCTACACCATTACACCACCAGCCTGAACAGTTGATACAAGGCAGGATGGATCCATGCTTTCATGTTATTTATGCAAAATTCTGACCCTACCATCTGAATGTCGCAGCTGAAATTGAGACTCATCAGACCAGGCAATGTTTATCCAATCTTCTCCAAAAAAAAAATCTCCAACTTTGGTGAGCCTGTGAGAATTGTAGCCTCAGTTTCTGCTTCTTAGCTGACAGGAATGGCACCCGGTGTAGTCTTCTGCTGCTGTAGCCCATCTGCTTCAAGGTTCGGTATGTTGTGCATTCAGAGATGGTATTCTGCATACCTTGGTTGTAACGAATGGTTATTTGAGTTACTGTTACCTTTCTATCATCTCAAATTCTATCATGCCCCTTCTTCTCTGACCTCTGACAAAGCATTTTTGTCCACACAACTTCCGCTCACTGGATATTTTCTCTTTTTTGGACCATTCTCTGTAAACCCTAGAGATGGTTGTGTCTGAAAATCCCAGTAGATCAGGAGTTTTTGAAATACTCAGACCAGCCCGTCTGGCGCCAACAACCATGCTATGTTCAAAGTCACTTAAATCCCCTCTCTTCCCAATTCTGATGCTCAGTTTGAACCTCAGCAAGTCATCTTCACCATGTCCAGATGCCTAAGTGCATTGAGTTGCTGCCTTGTGATTGGCTGATTAGCAATTTGTGTAACCAAGCAATTGAACAGGTGTACCTAATAAAGTGGCTGTTGAGTGTATACTATATATACTGTATACTGTATATACTTTGTTTTCAGTATGGCTCAGAAATGTCATTCCCAGTCATGTAATTGGCTCAGTGCTTTTTAGATATTTCGATACAGGCAAAATAAAAACTAAAAATAGAAATCAGATTACCTTTTGTACTGCAGTGTAGTGATTATTAAGAGAACTAATGTAAGGCCAGATACCAAAATCACTGGAGTCAATTCAAGCTGCCATTCCGAATCGTCAACCACGGGCATGGGACCTAAAATGATAATTGGAAGGACTATTTCAGAATTTCAGACACAGCTTGTTGTTAGACAATGTAGGGTGTGCTCCGTATTATTACACAAAAACTGTACATTTACAAGAACCATTAGCTTACTGTTGTTGAGCAAAAAATATTGTATTGTACAAAGTACAAGGTATTGCACAAGTGGATTTTTAAGGTTTAAAAGGGCAAAAACATTTCTCTTATTTATTGGTCATGCAGTAATTAGCTCCTATGTCTCAATCAACTCAACAACCTACTATACACTGCCAGTTCAGATAACAGAAAAAATATAATGTATATATCAAGTACTATGTTGCGTGCCAACAATTGTATATTATGTTGGGCGCGTGATTTTATACAGCCTGTAATTTTTTTTTATAATTGACAATTTTTATTAGGATTTTAGCATTTTCAATACAAAAGGTATAAAAACACAGTTGAGGGAGGAAAGAGAGAGAGGTGTTGATAACAACCAACTCTGGAGAGGGTATAGACGGCCATGATACATCAGGATTATACAGCCTGTATTTTTAAAGAGCAGTATGGTGCTGAAGAACATACAAGCTGATATCACCAAGTTAGGGGAACTACTAACCAACACCACTGCAGCTATTGGGATATCACATCTAGCATCTTTAGCCACTTCACCCACCCCTTTCTTTCATTGGATTTCAGTTTAATGATCAAGGCTCAGCATTACATATGAACATTTTCTAAAGAAGGCTGCATGCAATTGCAGTCTCCCTAGGAATGCCCACTTCTACAGACTGACACCCTCCCATTACAGCACTGTGACTTTCGCCTAACTCTACCCAAGAGCCAGTCCACTGCTTGCATCATAGCTGAGGGCTTCTGAGAGGAGTACTGAGGCAAGGGGCTCTGATGTTTTTTTAAATAGGCAAAAATAAATTTGACCTTTTTTAACACAGTGCACCACAATGTATAGTATGTATGGCACGTGCATTGTGGAAACATGCATTGCTACAAGGGGTAAATGTGAATGGGCCCAAACTAGATGTTATTTAGTTCCTTGTTACCTTTCTTTCCTTGGCTTTTGTCACTTTTTTTCCCGTGAAAACTAACTAACATTTTATGAGGATGAAAACAAAATAACAACAGTAGCAGCAATATTTGCCAGTCTTGGTAGCTGTAAATTGGTATGATTCAAATTGTTAATTTTCTGGATCACTTGTACAAAGAGAAAGAGTTGGCACTATAATATAAAATAATACACCTTATACCACATTAGTACTTCATGCAAAAACACAAAAATGTGCCCAAGTGATGATTAAAAGCCACAAATATGTTTAAGTGCACGTACTGCACGTATATATGTGGCTTCCAATCATCACTTGGGCACATTATTGTGCTGTTGTATGACCTACTATTGAGGTATAAGGTATATTATTTAATGTTATAGTGCCATCCCTTTCTCTTTGTACAAGCACTAAAACGTGCTACGAAAGTGCAGTTTGAGGCGGCAGCTGGTTTATTTGTATAAAGTGTTTTTAACCATCTTTCATATTATTTTTAGTTAAAATTTTTTGTATATTTATTGCACATTCGATTCCAGATGTGCAAGTGCAAGAATACACTGTTTGTATGATCATTTTGTGGATCATTTTGCACATATCTGTCTTTTTATATTTACTTTTGACATACGTTCTCAGATTCTGCAAGTAATCTAAAATTGGTAATGATCTATCTTCTTTAGCAGTGCTATGTATACTGTAATCTTACCGCAAGATATCCATTCACTCCATTCTCCCCAGTGTGTATTCATTTCACACGCCTCTATTCCACTGGCACTGATTCTGACTGAGCATTCCTTTTCCACATTTGGAATCGTGTATGGACTGCTTTTCGTTTCATTGTAGTACTCCTGAAAAAATTTAAATATTAATTTATCTTCTAGTCAGAATAATGCCCATATAGTAAAGACCAAACAACCCAGAGACATGAGATAACTGTCCCTTGATCCAGCCATTAACGAAACCTATAAAGGCAACACTGGCTTAACTTGTAAGGGAAATATTGTGCAGAATGGATTTCTAACTTGTGGAGGATTGATTCATTGGAACAGATCTTGACTGATATTGGCGCTTCATAATAAGGCCAACAGCATCAATGAGTGCAAAATCCACAGAGCATGCTCAAACAAAACTGAACACAATCTTCATAAAAGATATTTCAGCAGTTGGTTCTTTCACAAGCTCAGACTTGGCCACTACACAACATGTGGTGGACCGACAGGACTTTCCAAGTGGCCCACCTTTCACTGTGTCCACTGATCTTCTTTTGTTTGTGGTCTTGTATGTTACCTATCCCTAGACATCAGAGGGTGGACAATGGACCAGTAATGCTTCTGCAACGCTGGGACTGTTATCTTTTCCTCTCATTTACAGCAGTTGCTAGGACAACATGCTGTCATCCTGTAAAGCATTTGATGCCTGAGAGTGGGGATTATAGTAAACCATTTCTGCAACCTCTTACATAAAAAAGAAGTGGACATACTTGCCAGTCTGTAAACAGCCGCCAATCCCCCGACGACATCCTATCGTGACAAAACATGTAGGGTGGCCCTGTGATACTGACGTCATCACGTTTTGTCTCTTCGAGGATTGATAGTACAGCAAGCAGCAGGCAGAGGAAGTCTGAGGAGATGCCGCTAGTTTATCCATTGATACACCACGTGTATATCAGCTCTATTTCATATGTGCAATCTATTTGACTAAAATACATTTTTTAAAATTACTGCAATTACTGGGCGCAATTTTTGTTTATGTTTTTGAGTGACAAGGATGCAGCAGATTGGGACATTCAAATAGGTTTTTGGGAGACCGAATTCCCTGTGCTTGGTGAGACCGCTGTTGTGGTCATTATTGAGGGTAAGGAGACTACATATTCACTCTGGGTGCATAGCCTGCTTGGAGGAAGGGCCCTTTTTTTCTTCACGGCTTTGTGCTTACATCGTGTCTTTATATCTGCATGGACATCTCCTGAATCACTGTCAAATATATTTGGGAGATGGGAGATGCAATATAGTTTTTCAGTCTCTCAATTTTAGACATTGGGACTCTGCCTTAGTTTTCCAATTTATTATTTCAGGATTTTCACCATTTCTGAATATTTGAAAAGAATTTAATTTTTTTCTGTTTTTTTTCTATTTTGATTTACGCACTGATTTTAGCGCTGCACCCACCCCATGTTTTCCACTGATTTCAGTTTGTATTTAGGACTTTTTGGTGCTGACAGCTTTATTTATTTGATTTATTTCAATTTTTTATCCACATACTGTCTTCGAGCGCAGCACAATGAATAACATTAATGGAAGCAATTGAAAAAAACAAAAAAGGATGTGCTGTTCATTTGCATAACCACAATGTTGGTAGGGCTAAAAACTTAGACATGCTTAAAATAAATCTACCATCATATATCATATATAAGCAACATAGAGTAAGAATGTATAAATAAACATTTAAGCTGTTAAACAGATAAAATGAATCCAGTGAAAAATGTGCTCTCAAACATATAAAAGTGTCCATGCAGTGAAATCAGTGTTTGAACATAGTCTAGATTTCAGATATAAATCGGTAAAGTGAATGTCCAAATCATACTTCTAATCACCAATCCCCTCCAGGTGCAATGCTCGCTCACCTTCAATTTTGACCATAAAGGTCAGTGACTGTAAACTAATTGGATATTTAAAAAAAAAATTTCTCAGCACCTACTGTATATCTGCTGTATTCATTTTTCACTTCCTCCTTCCTGGCCGTGGACCATCGCATCATTTCCTGTTTGCAATGCCTTCTGGGAAGGGGCAGCAACTTTCTCTGACACTGCCGTTCCTATGGAAACCTGACCTGAAACCTATTACACTGCTTGTGCTGCACTGAGCATGTGCGAGATCTGCAAGGATAAGATCCAGGAAGAAATACAGTCTGGCTTCAGATGCCCACACTTAAGATGGCCACGGCCTGCTGTAAGTTTATAAAATAACAAACTACTGCTATAAACTAACAAAACAGACCTTAGTTTACAGACTAACTTTACTAGAATACATTAAGCTTGTGTATTATATGGGGTATTTTTATTTAAAAAGTATAATTTCGGCCGGAACACCACTTTAAGGTCACGAGCATTACTCAAACATAAAGAGATCCATTCATAGAGCAATATGTTTAATAAACATCACTGTATCAAAACAATAAATCATTGCACTCACATATAAATGGTCTTGGGTAAAGCACATTGTAATCAGAGAGTTGGCAACGATCCTACTAAGCGACTTCCGTGTCTCGGAAACAATGGAAATGGCATCACTGGCTCCAATGACATTACTTCTGGTTGTCTCTGAGACACGGAAGTCGTTCCAAAGAAAAGTCCATTCACCCACTCAGATACCCAACTGTCAGTTGTTGCCGTAGGCTGCTGTTTGTCTGTATCAGCAGCTGAGAAGCAGATGACTGTGGTCTACTGTAAAAAGGCAATTATTTGTATTTGCCACCTAGGCCAAATTTCAACAAGCTTTCCCCAAGTATAGTTAGCCTTGTAGTAAGATTAAACATAACAACGATTTCCTGACAACATATAGTGAGTTTACATGTATGTGCAATATTGCCACCATAGACCTTGAAGTTTAGGGTTACAAATAAAAACACTTTTCCAAAAAGATTATGTAGTGTGGTCAGTTCACCTTTTGTGGATCTATGTAGAGCAGTGGTTCTCAACCTGGGGGTCGGGACACCCATGGGAGTCGAATGACGATTTGCTAGGGGTCACTGAATCCTGGGCTGTTCCTGAAGCCCGCACCGCTCTCCCAGCTTTTTTGCGACCGCCCAGCAAGACTATCCCTGGAGCCTGTGGCTGTCCAGCCACCCATTCATTTCACAGCATGGCTGGGGGGCAGTGACTAGAGGTCAGCTGACTGCTAAATGTCCATGGGTTAGAGGCGCAAATTACTTGTGTTGCCTTGGGTGCTGACAATCCACGCAACGAAAATGTTACTGTCAGGGGTCCCCACAACTTGGAAATTTTATCAAGGGGTCACGAAACTAGAAAGCTTGAGAACCACTGATCTAGAGTAACAATTTCAGAAATGAGAAATATTTCAGATATTTCATGTGTGCTATACCTTGTTTTTTTGAATGTTGTACGTGAAACAATTATCACCAACAGAATACTGTCTTTGCGGACTTTGCCAGTATATTGTAAGGCTGTCTTCAAATGATATCACTGAAATGTCTCTTGGTGGATTAAACATTTCTGTAATGTAAAACAAAAAGAAACTATGTTTGCTGTGAATACTAAAATATTATTTTAAAAAATGATGATTTCTGCAAGATTTCTATATGCCTTTGTGATTCATCTTCCCACTTCTTCTCTTACTGGAACCTCAGAGCAAGCTGACTCAGAAGGCAAAGTGTCACCCCAGACCTCCCAGTTCACAAGCTCAGAGGCAAGCTCTTCCCAAGCCATCTTGGGAAGGAGATCCATCTTAATTCGGTTATGCCGAGTAGCCTGTAATTGCTTTATATTGTAATAGCTAATCGCTTTCTTTGTCAATATACTGAGAAATGTGCGTTGGACAGGGCCTACACTTGATGCCTTTACACTATCTGACTGCTGGAACAACAGTGTCTGGAGATTGCCTGCTTGGGAAACCACTTTGTGCATCTTTTTATGCGATTTTATTGTGGAAAATATGTAAGTGCACTTCTATTATCAAAGATACAGATTTTTTAAACATATTGCGCTATGAGGTGTTGTTTTCCTGCTTTGCCTTACATTGCTGGGAGAGTTTGCAGCAAGGGGATGAGGAGTGACAGGAACACATCCAGGTTATTTCAAAAGCAAAGTTGACCATTTAATATGGTCCACACTATCTGGTAAGGAGCCTACCTTATCTTATATCACGGGCGATATCACTGTGGTCATCAGCATCGGATGTAACAACTATTTCTTGGATTGCTTACAGTGCCTTGAAAAAGTATCATACCCCTTGAAATTTTCCACATTTTGGCACGTTACAACCAAAAAGGTAAATGTATTTTATTGGGATTTTATGTGATAGACCAACACAAAGTGGTACATAATTGTGAAGTGGAAGGAAAATGATAAACAGTGTTTTAAAATTTTTTTTTTACAAATAAATATGTGAAAATCCCAAGGGTACTCAGTTCCTGATTACTGATAAGTTCGTTCCAAACTGGAGAGGAGAATCTCGTATCCGTGGGGTCTCAAGACTCGAGACGTATTGGATACATGAGTTGCGATCCTACTCTCCTTATGGGATGAATGTCGAGTGGGACATCAACTCTTTCATTAATCAAGCTTAACCATTGTATTAAACTTCATAATCATGTATGGGGTTCTATCCATTTTTTATTTTGTATACCGTATGTATTTTTATATATATATCATGTATTTATATTTATATACTATCATGAATTTTATGCCATGTATATTTGGTGTAGGCTTTGTCATCTATGTTTGACTTTCTGTTAGTTTTCTGTGTGATCCCATTATGAGGAACGTGCAGCACACCATATCATTACTGCTTCGTTTGCTGTTGACAAGACGCTGCACTTTCCCTCTGATGGATGCGCAACCGCAGAGATGGGCCGTTCATAGGCGACGTCTCTGCGCCTGCGCTAGGAGGTGTAATTGTGTTTACATCCTTCATGCCTCCTGATCTGAATCTGACACGTGGTTACATGTCTATGCGGCGGAGGTTTGCGGCGCGTTTTACAGGCCGGGTCATCCCGCCAGGCCATGTGACATGCACTTCGAGGTCACGTGATCGCGACGCGGTCATGTGTCCTTTGTTGTTGTTCTGTGCGTGGCGTGTCATCACGCTACCCATGTGTAACTCCTGGACACCCCTGATTGGTGGGAGCAGATTCCATTCCCCTATGGAGTGACACAGGAAATTTCTTTTTTATTTTCGTGGGCTTTTGTGGCGCGGTTTTGACCGCATGATAGCAGCTTGCCATCCAGCATGGGTGTAATGAAAAACAATGCTATTGGTTGGGTTTGTTACAAAAACTTTCTATTGAACATTCATATTGAGGTTTGGAGTGCAAAGCAACAGCCACTCCTCGTCCAATTACAAGCAGTGTTACTTTTAGGTTGCATTAATGGACTGTAATTGGTTATGTAATTTTTCAAGATATATATTTGTAAGCAATGTGGGAGAACAATTTGATGCCCCTGTAGAAGTCCAAATTGGACGAAACGCGTCGGGAAAAAGGCTCTTCATTCCCTACATTGCTTTTATACCTTTTTTATGTGATCACTTTTTAAACCACTGTATATTGGTTGGTTCCAATAAACGTACCCTTTTGATCTGCATCATCGGAGCATTCTATATTTTTTCCCATACCTTTTGGTTCCATGAGAGATTTGGACGTTCCTACTGGATGTGTCGTTTCCTTGGTCCGGTAGTTATGATTACAGCCATTCCAGTTTAGAGGAGATATCTTTGGAGATCTGGGACCCCTATCACTACCTGGGTGAACCATTCATCTGGATCCCTAAGATTGTTTGATTTGGTGTCATTGGCATTCAAATCCATCTGCTCTGATTTGGACGTTCCTACTGGATGTGTCGTTTCCTCGGTCCGGGGTTATCATTACAGCTGTTCCAGTCTAGAGGAGATATCTTTGGAGATCTGGGACCCCTATCACTACCTGGGAGAACCATTCATCTGGATCCCTAAGCCTGTTTGATTCAGTGTCATTGGCAATCGAATCCATCTGCTCTGGTAAGAGTGTTTACACCTTCTTCACTTTAAGAGTTATTATTAGATGAATTGCATGTCGGAGGACTTCCGTAGTTTCATTGGATTTGTCATCCATCTCATTGTTTGGACTCCATCACCTTTATATGTTTTTCACATATATATCGCATTGGATAACACCCTTTTATCACTGAACTTTGTTAGTTCACACATATGTGTTTTATATACTTATTTTGTTTTAGCACTGCATTTTTCACATTATCCTATTAGAATTTTAGTCACATTCTAGTGTAGCTGCTTGCCATTTAATTTTATTGGGTTAGCGCAGTTATACCACTTGCACATGTGAAAAGTGTATTTGTATTCAGAGTCAATACTTTGTAGAACCACCTTTCACTGCCATTACAGCTGCAAGTCTTTTTAGAGATGTCTCTACCAGCTTTGCATATCTAGAGAGTAACATTTTTGCCCATTCTTCTTTGCAAAATAGCTCAAGCTCTGTCAGATTGGATGGAGAGCGTCTATGAACAGCAATTTTCAAGTCTTGCCACAGATTCTCAATTGGTCTGGACTTTGACTGGGCCATTCTAACACATTATTATGCTTTGATTGAAACCATTCCATTGTAGTTCTGGCTGTATGTTTAGGGTCATTGGAAGGTGAACCTCCACCCCAGGCTCAAGTCTTTTGAAGACTCTAACAGGTTTTCTTCTGAGATTGCCTTGTATTTGGCTCCATCCAACTTCCCATTAACTCTGACCAGCTTCCCTGTCCCTGCTGAAGAGAAGCATCCCCACAACATGATGCTGCCATCATCATGTTTCACGGTGGGGATGGTGTGTTTAGGGTGATGTGCGGTGTTAGTTTTCCGCTACACATAGTATTTTGCTTTTAGGCCAAAAAGTTCAATTTTATCCTGTGGACTGATTCTCCCACCTGAGCTATGGATCTCTGCAGCTCCTGCAGAGTTACAATGGGCCTCTTGGCTGCTTTTCTGATTAATGCTCTCCTTGCCCGGCCTGTCAGTTTAGGTAGACAGCCATATCTTGGTAGGTTTGCAGTTGTGCCATACTCTTTCTATTTTCAGATGATTGATTGAACAGTGCTTCGTGAGATGTTCAAAGCTTGGGATATTTTTTTATAACCTAACCCTGCTTTAAACTTCTCCACAACTATATCCCTGACCTGTCTGGTGTGTTCCTTAGTCTTCCTGATGCTGTTTGCTAACTAAGGGGTTCTCTAACAAACCTCTGATGGCTTCACAGAACAGCTGTATTTATACTGAAATTAAATTACACACAGGTGGATTTTTTTTACCAATTAGTTGACGTCTGAAGGCAATTGGTTCCGCTAGATTTTAGTTAGGGGTATCAGAGTAAAGAGGGCTGAATACAAATGCACGCCACACTTTTTTGTAAAACACACAGATGTTTATTTGTAAGAAAAATTGAAAACCATTTATCATTTTCCTTCCTTTTCACAATACTGTGCCACTTTGTGTTGGTCTATCACATAAAATCCCAATAAAATACATTTACATTTTTGGTTGTAACATGACAAAATGTAGAAAATTTCAAGAGGTGTGAATACTTTTTCAAGGCTCTGTATAGTTATTGGATAAGAGAGACATTCACTTGCACTTGGATATGGGGCTATACACCTTACATTTTTTTGGATGTTGCACATGAATTACCCATTTTTTGTATCTTTAATTCATGAATTGAGACTTATTACTTGTTTATAGGATTTGAATATTGTTTTTACAACACACTAATATTATTATGTTGGTGTATTTTTTATGAGATGAAAATTTACATTTATTTCACATTTTTGCACTTTATGAATTGAGATTTTTATCATTAATTTATACTAGAGTTTTGTGCCCTTTAAGAACGGTATAATTTCTATCATAATGTATTAATTTAGCGCCACAATATTTTAGTTATTTATGCACAAATTTGGCATCACAGATTTTGGCGTAGGCTGCTTTTATGTGTTAAAATCTTCCCCAGCACAGAATTTTTTTGCTTTTCATTTTTTATTATACTGAGGCTCATAGGAGGAATAAACAAAACAAAACCCCAGAGATACCAGTCAATAGAAATTTTAAAAAAATTAAATAAAAATGCACATAAATGTAATTTTTTTTTTTTTAACTAAAACACTCATATACTTTACCTATCTGTGCAAGCCTAATATTTTCTTCAAACACCTCTATCCCAGGATCTGAGCCTTGTAAAACTACAGTGACATCATCGAAGAAGTCTAGTCTCAAATCATCAAATGTGCAGGCACCAGTCCTTGTTTGGAAATGTATTTCGTATTGTTGACATAGCACATTTGTAGTTCCTTGTCTAAAGGAAATGTAAAAGCCTCAATATAGATACAAAACATTTGAAAATAGACATCACGGTATAATATAACCCTACTGTGCTCTGATGGCAGGTTCTCATTGTTTAATAAATTATAAAATTCTATAGTACAAAACCTGATACAGTACATAAATTAAATTGGTGCTTCTACTAGAGTTGCCACCTTATCCCTTTAAACCCGAACACATTTGAATTACACGGGTTCTGAGGCTAATTAAATGCAGATAAGGCACTAAGCGAGTTTAATTACCACCTTAATCAGCCACAGAACCTGTGTAATTATTATGTGTTTGGGTTTAAAGGGATGAGGTGGCAACCCTAGCTTCTACCAACAACAAATAGGGCTGTTGTTTCAGCATAGCCTTTTGCATTTAATAAGACACATTGGTAGAAAGCTGTAGGGCTCTGGAAAGGTCATCTGCTAATCTACAGTTGGGATCCCACTTTTTTCTAGTTATAGAGCATGCAGGAGATTGTTGAATGTGATATCCCATCTCCTGCGAGGGGAAGTGTGAATGTAATAACTTAACAGGACTTCTAGTTCCTTATTGGGTTCTACCACCAAATAGTGACCACACATCAATCAAGGGGTCCTTTATCAGTTCATAATATAGTAGACAGTGATTCGGGGGAATATACAGTGGGGACGGAAAGTATTCAGACCCCCTTAAATTTTTCACTCTTTGTTATATTGCAGCCATTTGCTAAAATCATTTTTTTCCTCATTAATGTACACACAGCACCCCATATTGACAGAAAAACACAGAATTGTTGACATTTTTGTAAATTTATTAAAAAAGAAAAACTGAAATATCACATGGTCCTAAGTATTCAGACCCTTTGCTGTGACACTCATATATTTAACTCTGGTGCTGTCCATTTCTTCTGATCATCCTTGAGATGGTTCTACACCTTCATTTGAGTCCAGCTGTGTTTTATTATACTGATTGGACTTGATTAGGAAAGCCACACACCTGTCTATATAAGACCTTACAGCTCACAGTGCATGTCAGAGCAAATGAGAATCATGAGGTCAAAGGAACTGCCTGAACAGCTCAGAGACAGAATTGTGGCAAGGCACAGATCTTGCCATGGTTACAAACAAATTTCTGCTGCACTTAAGGTTCCTAAGAGCACAGTGGCCTCCATAATCCTTAAATCGAAGAAGTTTGGGACGACCAGAACCCTTCCTAGAGCTAGCCGTTCGGCCCAACTGAGCTATCGGGGGAGAAGAGCCTTGGTGAGAGAGGTAAAGAAGAACCCAAAGATCACTGTGGCTGAGCTCCAGAGATGCAGTCGGGAGATGGGAGAAAGTTGTAGAAAGTCAATCATCACTGCAGCCCTCCACCAGTCGGGACTTTATGGCAGAGTGGCCCAACGGAAGCCTCTCATCAGTGCAAGACACATGAAAGCCCGCATGGAGTTTGTTAAAAAAACACCTGAAGGACTCCACGATGGTGAGAAATAAGATTCTTTGGTCTGATGTGACCAAGATAGAACTTTTTGGCCTTAATTCTAAGCGGTATGTGTGGAGAAAACCAGGTACTGCTCATCACCTGTCCAATACAGTCCCAACAGTGAAGCATGGTGGTGGCAGTATCATGCTTTGGGGGTGTTTTTCAGCTGCAGGGACAGGACAACTGGTTGCAATCGAGGGAAAGATGAATGTGGCCAAGTACAGGGATATCCTGGACGAAAACCTTCTCCATAGTGCGCAGGATCTCAGACTGGGCCGAAGGTTTACCTTCCAACAAGACAATGACCCTAAGCACATGGCTAAAATAACGAAGGAGTGGCTTCACAACAACTCTGTGACTGTTCTTGAATGGCCCAGCCAGAGCCCTGACTTAAACCCAATTGGGCATCTCTGGAGAGACCTAAAAATGGCTGTCCACCAACGTTTACCATCCAACCTGACAGAACTGGAGAGGATCTGCAAGGAGGAATGGCAATCCCAAATCCAGGTGTGAAAAACTTGTTGCATCTTTCACAAAAAGACTCATGGCTGTATTAGATCAAAAGGGTGCTTCTACTAATTACTGAGCAAAGGGTCTGAATACTTAGGACCATGTGATATTTCAGTTTTTCTTTTTTAATAAATCTGCAAAAATGTCAGAAGTGTTTTTCTGTCAATATTGGGTGCTGTGTGTACATTAATGAGGGAAAAAATGAACTTAAATGATTTTAGCAAATGGCTGCAATATAACAAAGAGTGAAACATTTAAGGGGGTCTGAATACTTTCCGTCCCCACTGTA
Organism: Aquarana catesbeiana; assembly: GCF_042186555.1. Classification (NCBI taxonomy): domain Eukaryota; kingdom Metazoa; phylum Chordata; class Amphibia; order Anura; family Ranidae; genus Aquarana; species Aquarana catesbeiana. Next base: position 628,127,956 of record NC_133325.1, read on the forward strand.
AGCATCAATCCACTCACCATTGCTGTTTATCCAGGTGCTAACTAACCAATCCACTCAAGACCATTTGCAACCAAAAATAAATAATAATGTAGTATGATATAGTGCCACATAATGCACATACGGTACTTACCTGAGAGAAAGTCTGTATGAAGTGCTGTCTGGAGCATTTTTTCCAAACATCCATGTACATGTCATTGAAGATGTGTTATAAACTCTGCAAGATACATTTTCAGCTGAGGTCCCATTTCTTTCTGAGGGTTATAACATATAGTGCATATCATGTCAGAATACAGAAACATATTATTACAGCTTACAAATGCTGATAAAAAGAGGAAATCAATAAAAACAAATTATTTCCAAAGAAGAACAAAAATGTAATTATTGGACTGACTTCAGCAAAATGTTGAACATTGTGTGAATTCCTTTTTTTAGGGTAATACTGGTTTCTACATTTATTGGCGAGGAACAATTTCCTTTTTTTTTTTAACTATAGAATTGCTAAAATACAGCAAAATATTGGTTGAGCATTATATAAGATGGGAAAAAATAAACAACTCAAAGCTCCTCCTCTAGAAAATCACATCCCCACCCAGTTAGAAACACCTAGCAGGGAACACATTTAACCCCTTGATCGCCCCCTAGTGTTAACCCATTCCCTAGCAGTGACATTTACACAGTAATCAGTGCATTTTTATAGCACTGATCGCTGTATAAATGTCAATGGTCCCAAAAATGTGTCAAAAGTGTCCGATCTGTCCGATGCAAAGTCGCAGTCCCCATAAAAAAAAAAAACGCTGATCGCCGCCATTACTAAAGTAAAGAAAAAGCCATAAATCTATTCCCTATTTTGTAGACGCTATAACTTTTGCGCAAACCAATCAATATACGCTTATTGCGTTTTTTTTACCAAAAATAAGTAGAAGAATACATATCGGCCTTAACTGATGAAGAAATTAGTTTTTTAATATTTTTTGGGGGATATTTATTATAGCAAAAAGTAAAAAATATTGCTTTTTTTTCAAAATTGTCACTCTTTTTTTGTTTATAGTGCAAAAAATAAAAACCACAGAGGTGATCAAATACCACCAAAAAAAAGCTCTATTTGTGGGGGGAAAAAAGGACATCAATTTTATTCGGTACAATGTTGAATGACCGCGCAATTGTCAGTTAAAGCGACACAGTGCCATATCGCAAAAAATGGCCTGGTCATTAAGGGGGCAAGAATCACTGGGGTTGACTTACTAAAACTGGAGTGTGGAAAATCTGGTGCAGATGTGCATGGTAGCCAATCAGCTTCTGATTTCAGCTTGTTCAATTAAGCTTTGACAAAAAAAAAACCTTGAAGCTGATTGGTTTCTATGCAGAGCTGCCCCAGATTTTGCAGTCTTCCGTTTTAGTACATCAACCATTGTATCTAGTGCCCCATTACCAAGCTCAGTGTTTCAACTACCTCAATGCCAGAATGTTTTATCATTTTCAAAAAAATTATTGAAAAACATAAGATCACCTTGGGGTGTTTATTTTCCAAAAGGGGTCTTTTTCGAGGTGTTTGTACTGTTCTGCCGTTTTTAACTCAAAACGTTTTTTTATTTAAACAATTGTCTTATTCAGGGGTCTTCGAACAGCGGCCCTCCAGGTATTCATGAACTACAATTCCCATCATGCCTAGTCATGTCTGTGAATGTCAGAGTTTTACAATGCCTCATGGGATGTGTAGTTCTGCAACAGCTGGAGGGCCGTAGTTTGAGGATCCCTGGTCTTATTAATCTATTTCTAATTTCCTTATAAAGTAAGAAGTAAAAAACAAAAAACAATGGTTATTAAAGAGGAACTGCAGTCTGCTCACATACTTTGTAATAAAAACATCTTTGCCATTCTGAAGCTTCCCTCCAACCACTTTGCAAAAATATTTTATGTATACTGTGATTCTGTACTTGGCAAATATGCTGCAGAAATCTCCCTCCATCAAGCCTGGCTGCAACCATTTTAACCGTGGGCAGCTGAAGCTGCTGCCTGTTCACTTCCTGGATTTACACACACACACACACACAGGCACACCTCCAGCTCTGCAGCTGTCATTGGCCCTCTTATGACTTACCCCCTCCCTTACTGGCAAACTCTCATGAGAGTGAGAGAGAGAGAGCTGTGCATGATGTCATAAGCCTAGGCTTTTTACCAGACAAGAAACAGGAAATGGGCTGTATAAGGGATTTACTGGCAGAAAAAAAACGTTTTACTATCCAAAGTTAAAACAACAAGGGCAGAAGATTTAATAGATGGAAAAAAGAAAAAACGACTGAAGTTATGCTTTAAAGAAGGGGGCGTGGCTTGGAGTCCATGAGAGCGGCTGCTTAATCTCACAGCTCCGGCCCTATACACCCATCCTGCAGCCATCCTGACTCCAATCTTCTACAAAAAGGCACCGAAATACTCCTGAGAACGGCGGGCACCCAATCTAGGCATGATGGTGAATAAATACGGGCCACTCGCGCCCCAATCCACGGCGGAACAACTGGCCAGGTTTAGGAGGCAAGATGGTGCCGATCCTTCAGCCATGCAGGAGACCACGCTGCAGTCTGCCTCATCTACAGCACAGACCTCGTCTCAGGGGGTGAGTGACTCTGTACCTGCTGTCTATCGCACCCAGGCAGCACATTCAGAACCCCTAGATTCACCAGTCTGCTCAGAAGGCTCTGCATCCCCAACCCCCTCCATTGCTGAACCCACACTGACAGAAATTATGCTTGCTATACAGGACTGTAAGTCTTCCCTCACTGTCCAGATGGAAACCATTCATATTGATTTCTTACACTTGAAACAAGGCGTTCAGATCTTACGGGAAAAGACGGGTGAGTTGGAGGGTCGCGTTAGCTCCCCAGAAGACACAGTTCATCCTTTATCTGCAACCGTTCGCTCAACTACGAACGAATTGGAAGCCCTTAAAGCCAAGTTGGACGACTTGGAGAATCGTTCCCGTCGGAACAGTCTTCGTTTTGTGGGGTTCCCGGAACGATCGGAGGGTTCCAGGCCCGATTGTTTTCTACATAAATGGCTGCGTGATGAGCTGGGGGTAGAGGAATTCTCCAGAACCTTTGAAATCTAACGGGCACATCGCCCCCCCCCCCGTGTCCCCCACAACCTGGGGCCCCCCAAGATCTCTAATTGCCAAATTCCTTAATTTTCGCGACAAAGTCGCTATCCTCCGTTTGGCCAGAGAAAAAGGCCCTCTCAAGTTCAACGGCAATAACACATATCCATTTATCCTGATTTTTCAGCGGAGGTACAGCATCAATGCATGTCCTTCGCAGCAGTAAAGGATCGTCTCCGCAAAGAAGGTCTCCCATATGCGATGTTGTTCCCTGCTAAGCTACAGATTATATATGAAGGTAAAGCTCATTTCTGCTCTTGTTCTAAGGAAGCTATGTCCTGGCTAGACTCCAGACAACGCCGAAACTGAACCCACAAATTACAGTCCCTGAGGTATCACACGCCCTTCCATTTTTCTTCCTTGTCCCTCATGGGCATGGTCCTCTGTGGCTATGCTGCTGCGACTACCTTTGCTTGTTCAGCTACTTGACCTGTTTGAGACTTGCCTTCATTTTAAAGCAATTCGCATTTATTTCATTTTTCAATCTTTGCACGTCTGACAAATCCTTTCGTTAAAGTTCCTAGTAGATCCTGCAAGATGTATACAAAAGATATGCTGCGCTAAGGTGAAAATATCAATCTGGAGATTATTAATGCATATGAGGTATACTGAAAATACCGCATAAGCGGCATATCCAGCCACAGCAAGGCACAAAGGATATATATATATATAAAACAAGTGACTTTAAAGTGCAATGTGTAAATAATATACTAGATGTATACCATTAGAATGAGAGTAGCGATTACTGAACTACTACCTGTATATTTAATGGATGAAAAAATCATTTATATAGTCTGAAATTTACCGTGAAAAAAAGTGATAAGTGCAAAATACAATAAAGTGCCAAGTGCCACACAATGAGTGTGAATATCAAATCCAAGATGTGGTACGTGATTATTAAAGTCCAATATATGAAAGAAATGCACATAAAGTCCATAAAAACAGACCATAAAAAATCCAACATGCGTGCATTTATCTTAGTGCTTAGTGCTCAGAATCCCATGCTCAAGTGCCATCCAGTGACCCCCCAGGGACAGCCGCTCACCTCAGAGCATGCGACTCAGCTGTGAGACTGAGTCTAAACATGCTTATGAGCCATCCCACGGCTCAGTGATGGAATCCAGATACACAGATACCCCAGTCGAAGTCCTAGCGGACGAAACGCGTCGGGTTTGTTATGCCTGTCTTGCCACAACCTAACTAAGCGCTTATTTTTATATTTATCTTGTACCTGGTTCCCATCTCTGTTGTTACAAGCCAGAGTGCATTTTATGGTACTATTTTTTAATAAAGCTTTGAAAAGCTGATTCACACTATGGGGAAGTTTTCTTTTTGATCCCTTTTGATTCCCACACGGAATTTGATCTTGGACGAGCTGTTTATACCCACACCATGGATGGCGGGAGCAGGTAGGATTTGAGAAGGTTGGTCAGTGAGTGCCACGGTGTTCCATCCTTTCCAGTCGCTGTGGATAAAGGTGCTACATCCTCCATTTCTCTATCTTAAGCCTGTCTGACTCCTAAGCCGCTGGCTGGTGAATCCACCTTTGCTGGTAAGGGTACTTTCACCTGTCCCTATCTGCATGCAAGTTTCATTACTCCACCTTGTGGTTGCCATCCCCAGATCCAAGGGTCCCATATCACCAATCCTGGTTGCTGCTGGTTCTTCTTTTTTGGCCAAGTTTCCAAGTGTTTGCCTATGCATCTGTTTTGGACTTTTTAGTTGCACTATTATTGTATTTCTGTTTGTACTGCAGTTTTCCGGTTGCAATAGCCACACTAGGATTATTTGTTATTTTGGGTTATTATTACCCATTTCATGTATGTTGCACTATTGGGTCCCCTCCTATAGGCTACACTAGTATGGATTCACTGATTTTTCCTACATATATAATCACTTTTTTGTATCATTTTAGAGTGTTAGCTTTTTTCTGGTATCTACACTCCATACTTCACATATAATCACTCGTTTGTATTATGTTAGAGTGTCAGCTATTTTTTACTACCTACACTCCATACTGTTTTGTTTTATCTTTCTTTCATTAATATATATTCTATTGACGGTAGTTAATAGGATATACTAGAACAGTCCTGTTTCACCAAACACTTTATTGTGCACCACTGCTCTCCAGACAGACATTCAGGCGGGCTTTGCTCAATAACGAACAAATATTATTTTCTTGCTCCTCCAGTGCCACACTTTATTCTTATTATTTCACCCAAATTTTGTCTGATTGTTGTGTTGGCTGCTTTGTTCTCACGTTTTTGGGTTGGCGCATTATTATTTTTAGATTTGCTTATGAGCCATCCCACGGCTCAGTGATGGAATCCAGATACACAGTTTTCAGCAGCAACTCCACAGTTAGGAATAAAGGAAAAGAAAAACTGGATAGTGTGATATCGTTTTAAAAAATGTATTAGAATAAAAGCTCCCTACTCACATTTGCAAGGTGCGTGAGTGCACCAATCTGATAACAGTCTCCAAAGTTTGCCTCAAAGTTTGCTTGTCAGGAGGGATAAGCTGTGCATCGCATCTCAGTGGAGTGAATGGCTCCATGCTCCATCCTGGCCCTTCCCCTACGCGTGTTCGACACAGGGTCACGTGTCTTCATCAGGGGCATTTGATTGGACGGACACTCTGCAGCCTAAATATAGTCATCACGGCCATTTTGCCGTGGATCGCAGACACTCTAGTGCCAGGCTCCATGTGTTATTGCTCAGTGTATTGTAAGCAACAAGCATCTGCAAAACTAGGATTTACAGCTGTGTATATGGGGAACGAGTTAATAAAGTCCAACTCATAGCCCAAAAGGAAATATCCACATATATAGAAATATATAAACAGCCAATGTGATGTTTATGCAGGACGGAGACCGATGTTCAGCACATATTACTACTATTACTGTCCAGATCACCATGTCCCCTGCTCTTTGTTGGAGACTTTAATGCTGTACTAGACCCTGCAATGGACCGCTTGAGAGGTGGGGGTAGACCGTATCCTACATTTGTTGACTGGACCCAGGTATTTGCCCTTACTGAACTGTGGCACTGGAAACACCCAGGGGACCGCCAGTTCTCCTGTCACTCTGATTCCTTTAATACTATGTCTTGTATAGACCTGGCATTTGCCCCAGTGGATGTACTCCCACTGGTTCATTCAGTTACCTACTTACCCAGAGGGATCTCGGATCATGCCCCTTTGTTGGTTGGTCTCCTCCTCCTGCCAAGAACAGGCCTTCGGGTCTGGAGATTGAACTCTCATTGGCTTGAGGATGAAATTGTGCAGACTGAGTGCCAGAGAGGCGTGACCGACTACTGGAGTCTGAACCAGGGTACCAGTGGACTCAACACGGCCTGGGATGCTTCCAAGGCTGTGTTGAGAGGTACCTTTATGTCCATTACCGGTATCCTGCGTAAAAATGCCCAGCAATGTACTGAAGAGTTAGAAAGTGCCCTATTACAGGCAGAGGCGGAATACTCCCAAAACCCCAATGCACTGTCCCGTTGGCTTCACTGCCGCAGGGAATATGAACTCTGCCTCTTAGATCTTACCAAAAAACGTATGCTTTATGTTACCCAGAAGGTATTCGAACATGGTAACAGGGCGGGTCGCCTACTCGCATATCTTACCAGATCTGATTATCCCCCTGTCTCTATCCCCAGAATATTAGTCTCAGAGAATGCAATTAGCGATGTCCCTCAGGATGTAGCAGAAGCCTTTCTCTCCTTTTATAAGGATCTTTACACCTCTAGAGCTGATTACTCTGAGACACAACTTTAAGACTATTTAAGCCAAATTACACTCCCCCGTTTGACAGACCAGGTTCGAGAAGAATTAGATGAGCCACTATCTGTAGAAGAACTCTCTCTTGCGATTTCACAGATGCCGGCTCATAAAACACCGGGTTTGGACGGTTTTTCAGTTGAATGGTATAAACAATTTCATCACCTCCTTAGCCCTATTTTACTCAAAACATTCAATGAGGCCCTGAAAGAAGGGGTGCTTCCCCCCTCAATGAGGGAGGCACTCATTGTCTTAATACTTAAACCTCAAAAGGATCTACTAAAATGTGACTCCTATCGACCAATATCTCTTATTAATGTGGATGTAAAAATTTTGGCTAAAGTCCTGGCTAACCGTCTAAACAAGGTGATTGCTAAGTTAGTGGGTAGTGACTAAGGTGGCTTTATACCTGGCCGATCGACCAGGATGAACATCCGTAGACTGTTTCACAATCTGACGTATCCACATGACTGTCCACCCACCCGAGTTGTTGTATCCCTAGACACCTGTAAGGCCTTTGACAGTGTAGAATGGACATATCTGTTTTGGGTCTTACAGCTTTATGGCCTTGGCCCCAGGATGAATGCTTGGATACAGCTTCTCTATACTATGCCACTCGCCCGTATTCGTATTAATTCGCAGATTACTGAATCCTTCCGGATCACCAGGGGTACCAGGCAGTGCTGCCCCTTATCACCCCTCCTATTTGCATTGGCTATGGAGCCCCTGGAGATCCGGATTCGTAACTCCTCGATGATCCGCGCTTTACCCATTAATGGCATAGAGGAAAGAATTTCTCTTTATGCGGATGATACATTAGTTTACCTAGCAGATGCCCAGGACTCACTCACTAATCTGTTAACTACTGTAACCACCTTTGGAGACTTTTCCGGATTCCGAGTGAATTGGGACAAGTCCATTATTTTTCCCTAGACCAAGCTTGCAATGCACAGACCCACTCGGATTCTAGACTACAAATAACTACCTCGCTTAGGTACCTAGGAGTTGTGATACAATTGCCACTGTCCCTCTATATAACTAATAACCTAAGCCCATTACTGCATCAATTACAGACTCAAACCAAACAATGGAGGGACTTGCCTCTAGACCTGATGGAACAGGCTAACGTCCTCAAGATGATATATTTGCCTAAGCTGCTATATGTCCTGGCTAACTCCCCTTGTAAAATCCCCAAAACAATTTTTAAGAGCATTGACTCTATATGTATTGCGTTCCTTTGGAACGGTAGGCCACCTCGGGTGGCACTGGAGATGCTTCGGCTCCCATCCCAACTAGCGGGGTTAGCTTTCCCTGACTTTTATCTTTATTATCTGGCAACTCAATTGGTCAATATTCATGACTGGCTGCTTCCTAACTCAAATAATGCATGTACCACCACTGAGTGGGCCATAGCTTCCTCATTTGAAACACTACATAATATCGTTTATCGAGGATGTACAAAGCCAGGACCTGGGATGGCTATCTTACGTACTTCCTTATCCCTGTTTAAAAATGTAATGCTTAAACATACTACTGACTCATGGTTAACTTCCCCTAATAGTCCACTTTCGTTTAATCCGTCGCTTCCGGAACTAAACTCCCTACCTGACCCTCAAAGATGGACTTCCAAGGGAATTAAATACCTATGCCACATCTACACCCCTCAGGGATTTACAGTAAATCCTTCTCACAGATGAGATTAGATTTTGACTTACCGCGTACTTATTTGTTCTTTTATTACCAACTTAGGCATGCTGTGCGAGCACAGTTCGGTTCCCTGGAAAATCCGCTTAAAACTCCCGACATGGAAAAAATTCTAAGATCCCCAGATCAGACGAAACTTATTTCTACTTACTATGCAGCTCTGGTGACGGACTCTAACCCTAGATTTAAAATAGCACAACGGAAGTGGGAATCTCTAGATATCTCCATCATGGAAGATGACTGGTCGGAATTCAGTGACACTTTTAAGGCTTCTGTTATATCCTGCAGAGATAGGGTGATCCAAATAAAGATTTTTCACCAATCGCACCTTACACTGGCCAAAATGCACAAAATAGGCATATTGTCCTCTGCTGAATGCTTTCGGGGTTGTGGACAAATGGCGGATTTCCTTCATTGTTTTTGGAATTGCTCTGTAATACAGGACTTCTAGCAGAGCATAGGCTCCTTTCTCTCTTCGGCGTTGGGACTTCCCAACATAGTTCACCCCAAGAACTGCCTTCTGGTTATCTTTGGTGATTTGCCTGTCCCTTCCCGGGTCAAACAACTGCTTCGTATCCTATATTTCTATGCCAAGAAATCCATTTTATTGACCTGGAAGGGAGTGGCAACCCCAACTAGGGGACTATGGTTGAAACTGGTTAATGAAGCTCTGTCGCTTTATAAACTCACTTTTGATATCCGTAAAAGACCAAAAGCATTCCATAAAATCTGGGGCAGGTGGCTGGCTAGCTCCCTGACCCTCTCCCCTGTACTGCCGTGATCAGAGTAAGCCTGAAACAGCTTGCCCTGTAATATAGGTACACTCTTTTACAATTACACTGACTGTGACTAGGATACCTGTCTATAGAGTTTAACACTGTATATGATCTAACTTGTTTTCTAACATAATGCCTAATGAATGTATTAACCAACTATTGTTTTGACCTAACACAAGAGCATTCTGTATTAGCTCTTTATGTTGGACCTTACTAGGTCCTTTTGTTATGTTTTTGTATGTCTGTAAGGAAAAAAAAAATGCAATAAACATCTTTAAAAAAAAAAAAAGAAGTTACGCTTTAAAACTGAAAATTCATTTTAGGAGAGTGTTGCTTGAGTGATTGATTGTCAGTCAAACAATCAGAGCATTGACAACAAAATAAATGCCTGGCAATTGATGGGTATTACAGGATGTGACTTGAGTGGTTATTGTGTATAGTCTGTGCGCAGGTTAACTTATGTCATCATCCACAAGAATGATGAATAACTGCACAAGCACATGTAATTATTGAGCACAAGGCTACAAAAAATTTAAGTTAGGTTCACACTATTGCAGCTGCGATTTTTATCCGATTTTCAGTGCGATTATGTAGTGCGTTTTTGACAGGTTTTAATTTGTTTTTGAAACCACTGTGTTTTTTTGGTTGGGTGAAAGAAACTGGATGCTGGTTGTTAATCCCTTCCTGTCATTTGTACACATACAGTGGGTAAAGAAAAGAGTCATCTTTTAAAATAATCACATTTTGTTGCTTTGCAGCCTAAAATGAAGACAAACGCAGTTTTTGTTTTATCCAGCTGTATTTCCTCAGTGCAACTTATAACATCCAAGTGAAAGATATAACCACCAACATGTCAGAAAAATAAACAATACACAGGCCAAATAATTAAATTTTAGTCTCACCTAACTATACCACCTTTTTCCATGTGGTGCGTTTAAGGTGGTCAGATAAGACTAAAATTGAATTTTTTGGCCTCAACTCCAAACGATATGTCTGGTGGATATCCAATACAGGTCACCATCCAAATAACACCATTCCTAAAGTAAAGCATGGAGACAGTAATAACCTGTTATGGGGGAGGGGGGGGGGGTTCTCTGCAGCAGGGACTGGAGCACTTGTCAGGATAGAAGGAAAAATGGATGGGGCAAAATACTATCAAATTCTTGAGGGAAATCTGCTGCCCTCACACAGCAAAACGAGCACACAGTGGTTGAAGAAGAAAAAAGTGAATGTTCTTGCATAGCCTAGTCAGAGCCCAGACTTAAACCCCATTGAAAATCTGTGGAATGACTTAAAGACTGCAGGCCACAAATGGTCACCATCAAATTTACCTGAACTTGAGCAGTTCTGCAAAGAAAAGTGGGCAAATATTGCAAAGTCTAGATGTGCAAAGTTGGTATAGACATATCCCAACAGACTAAAGGCTGTAATTAAAGCAAAAGATGGTGTTTCCATTTTCCATTTTTTTTTTTTTTTTATTCTGACATGTTGGAGTTATATCTTTCACTTGGATGTTATAAGTTGCACTAGTAAATACAGCTGGATAAAATAAAAACTGTGTCTGTCTTCATTTCAGGCTGCAAAACAACAAAATGCGATTATTTTAAAAGGGGTGATTCTTTTTTATACCCGCTGTATATGCGGCGTCACAGAAGTGGGTCTTCTTCCGTGGGGCCGCATTAGCATACATGTTTTTGTGCTGTGCGAAGTACAACACACAGGAACCGGACTCTCACAGAGATAATACAAAAAAAAAAAAAAAAAATCAGCAGATATTTATTACTATTTGCCATCAAATGAAAGCCAAATTTGTCCTATAAAAAAAAAAAAACATGGTATAATCCACCTGAATACCCTAAGTAGTTGTGATGATAAGTACAGCTTTACTAACACATGTTAAAGCTGCAAAACTGGGTTCAGGCATTAGGATTTGTTTTACCCTCCTCATGCAGGGGTTAAGAAAACAACCTGAAAAAATGCACCAAAACACGTACATGTATGTGGAATGTATGTTCCTTGATAAATGACATTCTTTTTTATCAATGCGTTATGAATAAAAATTGATCACCTCTGCGATTTTTATTTTTGCGCTCTAAACAAAAAAAGAGCGACAATTTTGAAAAAAATGTTACTTTTTGCTATAATAAATATTCCCCAAAAATATATAAAAAAACAAATTTTTTTCCTCAGTTTAGGCCGATATGTATTCTTCTACATATTTTTGGTAAAAAAAAAAAAAATCGCAATAAGTGTATATTAAATGGTTTGCGCAAAAGTTATAGTATCTACAAAATAGGGGATAGTTTATGGCATTTTTGTTATTATTTTTTTATTAGTAATGGCGGCGATCTGCGATTTTTATTGTGACTGTGACATTATGGTGGACACATCGGACACTTTCGACACATTTTTGGGACCATTGGCATTTATACAGCAATCAGTGCTATAAAGATGCACTGATTACTGTGTAAATGACACTGGCAGGGAAGGGGTTTACCACTAGGGGGCGATGAAGGGGTTAAGTGTGTCCTAGGGAGTGATCCTAATGCCCCATACACACGATCGGACAGTCCGACAACAAAATCCATGTTTTTTTTCCGATGGATGTTGGCTCAAACTTGTCTTGCATACACACGGTCGCACAAATCTTGTTGGAATTTCCGAACGTCAAGAACACGGTGACGTACAACACGTACAACGAGCCGAGAAAAATGAAGTTCAATAGCCAGTGCGGCTCGTCTGCTTGCTTCCGAGCATGCGTGGAATTTTGTGCATCGGAATTGTGTACACACGATCGGAATTTACGAGAACGGATTTTGTTGTCGGAGAATTTCAAATCCAGATCTCAAATTTTGTGTGACGGAAATTCCGATGGAAAATGTCCAAAGGAGCCTACACACGGTCGTAATTTCCGACAACAAGCTCCCACCGTACATTTTCCATCGGAAAATCCGACCGTGTGTATGGGGCATAACTATGGGGTGGAAGGGCTACAACTCACATAACAGCGATCACTGCTCTCAATGATAGGGAGCAGTAGATCCTTGTCATGTCACTAGGCAGAACGGGGAAATGCCTTGTTTACATCTCCCCGTTCTGCGGGTCTGTGACATGATCACCGGGTCTCCAGAAGACATCGAGTCCCTGCGACCCGTGAGCGCTAGCCCCGCCATTTAAAGGGGACAAATGGGTATGCCCATTTGCCCACCGCTGCCATTGTGCTGATGTATATCGGCATGCAGCCGTCGGCAAATGGTTAAAATGGTTAAAACAGGAGAGTAAGGACGGTACGTACTGTTAGTATGGGAGCTCAGGTAGAGCTGTTTTAGCTTTGTCCAGCCTCTATAGTAATCAATTGCTGGCTGATCGCAGCCATAAAAAGATAGCTATTAGAAATTATCTATTGCTGCACAGCATTTATTTTTCTTTTCTTTTTGTACACTTTTTGTTTTTTACATTTTTTTTTTTTTTACTTTACTTTTCTTTTCCTCATGGGGGCTCTAGATCCCACACAAAGAAAATCTATTACCTTTTGTACCACCACCCCCTCACTTTAGAATGTAAGCTCTACGAGCAGGGCCCTCCTGTCCTTCTGTATTGTGCTGTCCCCCATCTACATTGTAAAGCACTGTGTAAACTGTTGGCGCTATATAAATCGTGTATAATAATAATATAGTAATAAAAAAGTAAAATAAAAAAAAAAGTAAGAAAATATACAGTAAACACCACACATACGCACACACATATACATTTAAAGGCATGTTTAAAGAGATTTTTTTCCATTTTGATTGTACTAGACCATATTCTCATTGTGAGACAAAACTAACCGAACTAACCTTGAATTATAAATGATTGAAAAAGAGATTGGATTAATGATGAAAACATTTACACTTCCTGTAATATTACTAAAGCTGGACCAAAACTATTTTCTTTCTGTAAAGTATTTGACATCTCAGATGTTATTTTACATTGTCTTACCAAGATTTACACATTTTTCTGATGAAAGATGTTGAAATTCTTCCTTATTAATAGCAGGAGTCACATTGAGACAAACAGTTGAAAGTGTTTCCAAGGTTATAGTTGTGTTACATTTTCTTGTCTACAAAACAGTTAACAATGGTTGTTACTCTTCTTAAAGTCTATATATTATTGTAGCATGTAGATACACTCTTGTTTAATACATTTGTTACCATTGTAACCCCTTTTTCCCTGGTGATCTATACCGGGATATGCTGTGTTTTAATTTAACATGTATATGCCCCTGATGGTTGAAGGCAAATAAAATAAAGTCATTGACGTTCTAACTTTAAATTCGCAGTATTAGCTAAAAGTTATGCATTATACACAGGGCTTTTTTCCACAGGAACCAGGGGGAACTCAGTTCCACCACCTCTGGCTCAGATCTGCTCCCTGCTCACCACTATCACTTGGTAACACTGAAGTCCAGCTTCTGCGTTTACAAGTGATAGCGTATCTCCCAGTAGCTCCCACAGGTCAGATCTCCTGCGCAGGTCCCACTGAGTGCCGGACAGGGACAAGGGAGATACAGAACAGGTGCCCAGGGTTCAGTGCAGTCATGGGCAGGAGAGGGTGTGTGGTAGGCTGCAGCCGAATAGGCTGCTTCAGCTCAATATTGCAACAAAGGTAAGACAAATGACAGATGGTGGAGCTTTTAAGGAGGGGGGAGAAGATGAGGGCAGTGGAGGGAGGGGGTTGTATGCATAGGGAAGAACTACTATTTGATGCCATTTGTCAGGTATGTGTGTATGGCGGGCATGGTTGAGTTCCTGCACCTATTCTCTGAGAAAAAAAAGCCCTGATTATACATTTCATTGTATATTTTTAAATGTAAGGTTTGACAAATGACTAGTACAGTTTGATGACACTGAATATTTTATTCTTGTTCTTCTGTGTATCAGGGATGTACCTGTTATTCACATATATAGTCTGTCAGTTCTTCTTTCCTGTTACTGAGATCTGGACCATTTTTAATAGCTGAGCTATTTTCTAGATGCTATAAAAGCTATCTGGTAAAGAGGTCTGAACTCTGTATACAATAATCTTATGACTTCACCAACACAGTTGCTGCCAGGAGAAATGGGGGTGCTTACAAATAGTTATCTTTTATTTAAATGATTTAAATCTGAAAAAAAATAATACTATCCTCACTCCTCTTCTGCCCATACTGCCCACCATCATACCTTCTCCTACATATACTGCTTAATGTCATACCCTTCATATTTCTCTCCTATGCATGCTGCCCACAAAATTAGGCATTGTAAAAAAAATATATATATTTTTTACATCCTAAAAAAATATTTTTTTTAAATTGTGAAAAAAAAAAAAAAAGGAAAAAAAAAAAAGAAGGGCTCATTCTCAGGGGTTCTCTGGCCCATGCAGTGTGAATGAGTGATTTGTTGCCGTCTGTTACTCTATGGGGATGCAGGGGCTGGTGTGGGTGAGTAGCCCCCAATGCATACTGTCTGTGTTTAGAGCCTTACACCTGCATCCGAAAGCCTGTCAAATTAGGACCTGCGGCTGTGTTCATACAGCTGCTGCATCCCTATAGCGTAACATAGGCTGCCTGCACACAGCAATAGCCACATTACAGACCGTACAAGCCACAGCACCTATGTGAATGAGCCCCAAGACCTCATTTACACACAGAACGTTATTAATTCAATACAGTTTTATCTGTTAGATTTCACAGGAATTTTTTCGTAAATAACCCCCAATATGTCTGTCAGAAATCCAATACAGCTCCCCATCCAAATAACACCATTCCTACAGTAAAGCATGGAGATAGTAATACCCTTTTATGGGGGTGTTTCTTTTCAGCAAGGACTGGAGCACTTGTCAGGATAGAAGGAAAAATGTTTAGGTCAAAATACCGTCAAATTCTTGAGGGAAATGTGCTTCCCTTTGCCAGAAACTTGTCAAAGAGAAGAAGGTTTACATTCCAACATTACAATGACTCAATGCACACAGCAAAAATCACCACACAGTGGCTGAAGAAAAAAAGGTGAATGTCCTTGCATGGCCTAGTCAGAGCCTAGACTTAAACCCTATTGGAAATCTGTGGAATGACTTGAAGACTGCAGCCCACAAATGGTCACCAAATTAAACTGAACTTGAGCAGTTCTGCAAAGAAGAGTGGGCAAATATTGCAAAATCTAGATGTGAAAAGTTAGTAGAGGCATTACCCCAACAGACTAAAGGCTGTAATTAAAGCCAAAGGTGGTTCAACAAAATACTGACAAGGGGGTGATCCTTTTTCCAACTCAGTGGTTCTATATTTTCATTTTTTTTTCTGACATGTTATTGTTATATTTTTTACTTGGATGTTATAAGTTGCACTAAGTAAATGCAGCTGGATAAAGCAAAAACGGTGTCTCGTCTTCATTTCAGGCTGCAAAGCAACAAAATGTGATTATTTTAAGGGGGGTGATTCTTTTCTATACCCACTGTATATCCCTAACTGACAAAGAGACCTCAGTGAAAACAGATGTTCTAGGCTCTCAAAGGAGGGTCATTTAGAAATGTTTCCATATGAGCCATGTACTGATTAATACATGTCACGTGAAGGAGGGATTTTGTGAAGTTCAGAGATTTTATTTCTGACAGTAGGGTCGTAGAATAATAAGTGAAAAGGATGAGAAAGGAGTGAGCAACAAAATAAATCAGAGATTTAAAGCTGCTCCCAGCTAAACATAGACGTCCCAGAGGGTCTGATAAAACACATAACGGAATATAATATATTACCCCAATTGTATATTCATATTGTTCATCATCTTGTTTAGCATATTTCAAATAGATTTCATATTCCGTCTTGCTTTGGATCTCTGGAGGAAAATCACAGTCCCAAGACAGATATAAAACTGTTTCTCTGACATTCACAGATAAATGTATAGGCTTTACTTGTTCATTGGACACTGCAAAAAAATAATTGTGTCAATAATTGGTCAAAGCTGATGAAAGGAATCTACATTTATTTCAAACCCCAAGTGAATATAAAGTGAATGATAGGTGATAACTTATCACAGAACACAGGGCAATCCTTCTTAGAGTAACAAGACTCTACTGGTGCTACACACTAATTCAGTTGTAGGAATTTTTTATTCCTTTAGTCTCTTGTTATCATAAAATTTTTGGGTTAAACTTTCTATTTAAATACACATAATATTAATACATTTGTTTAAATGCAGAGTTGGCTACATCCATTTCATTTTGTCTTCTTTGTAGCAATGTTTTTTTTTCTAAATTGCTTTCACATACTATAATATAATATGTATGAAAGTAATATTAGAAACAAAATCATACCATGGCCCTCAAAAAGGATGAGAGGGAAATCTGAGGGATTCAGAGCTGAACTGTAAAGTCCAACTCCAGACTGCAGTCAAATCTAACCTTGCTATCAGCCCCCACCACCCCCTTTGCATGAACTAAATAGTCATTTTATATAGGGGGGATTGGAATAACTACTGTATAAACACCTACTTTATTACTGCACAGCCAATCCCCCAAAGTGGCGTCTCTTTGCCAGTTGCGGGTTTTCCAACATCATCACTTACAATGGGGGACCTGCCTACATCCTGGGAGTCCCAGAGAGGGGAGAAGAGTGTTGGCTACCTGGAGAGCAAGTTAAGTATTTGTACTTAACTTGTATTAGCCCCCTAGAGAAATGATTTCCAAACTGTTCTGGACTTCGGTTGCCCTTATCTGGCCCTCAGACACCTTTCATCCCACTGACACCAACAATGAGGTATAATTCCTCCCACAGACACCAGTGATGAGGCACTATTCCTTCCACTTTCACCAACGATGAGGCACTATTACTTCCACTGACGCCAACAATGGGGCATAAATCTTCCCTCTAATATAAATAATGGAACACAATTTCTCCCACTGACACCACAGATGGGGCACCATTGCTCCAACTGACACCAATGATGGGGCACTGTTCTTCCAACTGACACCAATGACGAGGCACTATTCCTCCTGCTGATGCCAATAATGAGGTACTATTCCTTCCACTGAAAGCATTGATGGGACACTATTCTTCCTCCTACTGACCACAGGAACTATGTCATTTTTATTTACTCCCACTGACCACCAAGCCTGAGGCCTTGTTTACTTCCACTGAAGTTGGGGTATTTTCTCCACCCATTGGCCACAGTCCCCCCCAAAAAAGTCTGAAGGACAGTAAACTGACCCTTTAAAAAAAAAAAAAAAAGGTTGGTGACCCCTGACCTGAAGCAAACAAGCATTTAACCCATGCAGTGTGAGGCGGCAGTGGGAACTGCATGGTGAAATTTTACCACAGCCCAACATTCAGATTTAATATTCAGCAATAATTTTGAAATGTTAGAAATAATTATTAAAGTGTATGTAAACTCTTATAATGAACTTATTTTATTTGCTTCCTTTTGGTCTGTTAAATACATCATTAAGTGATAACAATCAATTTACGTTTTTCAGGATGAAATTGTGTGTTTTGCTCTCCTCCCCACTGTAGCTTTAAGATTACTTCACAACTACTATCTCCTATTTGAAGTTCACAGTCTTATATTGCTCTCCATTTTCTTTACGTTTTGCATTTCTTGCATTCTAGGTCATAAACATTTCTTGGATTCTCTAAAAACTCCATTTATTCAAATATTTTCATTATCATTCTCAAAAAAAAAAGTCATCCTTCTAGACAACCTTCCCTTTTTTGGGGGGAAGAAAACACTTACATGTCTCACTGGCCTTCAATTCTCTACTTAGTCCTAGAGTTCAGGCACCCCCTTTTGACCTTTCTTACCAGATTTTTTGCAGATTAATAAGTATTGCACATGTTGCATTCTTATTCTGTATATATATATTTTTTTTTTCATTTTACCTAGACATACACTTTAACTTTTGATACACTACACTTTTGCTACACACCTGGAGAGCAGCTTTGAAGCTCAAGTTTAGTCTAGAAAAAAAAAAAATCAGTGCAAGGGACTGTGCTGACAATCAATATGTAGTGTCTCTTGTGCTGCTGGCTGTGGTTTTAGTGAAAATTCTCTCTCCTCTGATCCTCCCCATCCCCACAGGCAGTAATCTTATGGTATTGTGGGGGTAATACTTACTGAGGGACTTGCCATATGCTCTTGTCAAGAGTGCTGTCTTTGCCCGCCCTTTACATTCACCTCCTCCATTCATAGAACCTATACTATAGCTTCCAAGAGTGAAACGTGATCTATGAATAGAGGACAGGTGGATAAATGAAAGGTCCACCTCCTAAGTTCATTTTCCCATGCTTTATCTCTAAAGATGCCACAAGTAGAGAAAAGACTGTTCTGATCTGCCAGAAATACAGTGCATGCCTAACCCAGGGGTGTCAAACTCAAATTCATCGGGGGCTGCATCAGCAGTTTGGTTGCCCTCAAAGGGCTGGTTGTATCTGCACTCCACCATAGTGTTCAGTCTGAGCATTCTCCAATAAAGTTTTCTTGCGTTGCATAGAGAGCGCAGGGTTCAGCAGTGCACTGCGTAGGGAGCGCAGGGTTCAGTAGTGCACTGCATAGGGAGCGCAGGGTTGAGGAGTGCACTGCATAGGGAGCGCAGGGTTCAGAAGTGCGCTGAGTAGGGAGCGCAGGGTTCAGGAGTATGCTATACACATTGTGCAACTACTGATTTTAACCCCTCCTCCTGGGTTCTGACCTCACCGCACTCCCCCAGCCAAAGAAAAACAAACTCTGACATCTGTGCTCTGTTCTTTCTACCTGACCCAGCTCTCAGGCTGCAGCCCGCTGGATAAAAGAAAAACATAGCCGTTTGAGCTGCCAGGAACTTCGGACACTGACAGCAATGCCGGGAGGACCGCGCATGCGCTCAGCTCACAAACAGCCGACACTGCTAGAGGGACTGAGGGGGAGAGAGAGCGGGAGATGTTCCCTTGGAGACCGAGCGGCCGGCCACGCATACGCTCACACAAAGCCGACGCCGCTGGCATGATGGAGGAGGTTTACTCTTGTTGCTGGGGAGAACTGCCAGTGAGAAAAATAGACAGCGGCCTAACCTAACAACATAGTGCCTTGGCTGCTTTGAAATTCTAAGCAGTGTTGTCAGCCCTGCATGCTGGACTACAGAATTCCATCCTTTTCTCTTCCTCACCATACATACAGTACATAGATTTATCTCCAAAGCAAAAGAGTGCTGCAGCATTTACTCCATAATCCCTCACACTGTGTGTGTGTGGGGAAAGGGCCCGTGGGAGATGCAGTTCTGGGGGAGTGCCAACATCCATAGAAAATGAGCTCCGAACAGCTGTTCTTGCAAGAATTTGATAAGCTCGTGATAATAGCTGTTTTTTTTACTACAGATAAGTAAAAGGAAAAATAATACTGGGGCATGCTTTAGAGCAGGGATCCGACCTCTTGAGGAGCGAGGACCAGTTAAGTGGTACGGTAACCGATCGTGGGCCAGACTGAACTATGGGGTCTTACCACCTCCAAACTGCAAATGTAAATGGGCCCTTACTCTCCTGAGCCCCCTTTAAGGCTGCTTTTACACTGATGTGCTGCGGTTTACCCCAGCCGTGGGCAGGGGCGGACTGATAACTCATGGGGCCCCCGGGCAATAGGAGATTATGGGGCCCCCAGGCAATCAGAGATTATGGGGCCACACAGTATACACACACACAGTATACAATCACACAGTATACACATACATGTACACACAGTATACACAGACAGATGTAAAAAAAACACAGATTTATACATACTATCCCTGGTTTTACTGAGTCTGGCAACCTTGATGGGGCCCCCTAGTGGCCCAGGGCCCTCGGGCAGTGCCCAAGTGGCTCAATGGTCAGTCCGCCCCTGGCCGTGGGTACAGCGCAGTGCAGCTGCCAGTTTCCTGCTGGTTAGGTGCACTTTGCCGTAGACTTCTATAACATCTTGCGGGTGTGGTGCTGCATGCAGGCGTTTTGTTGCGATTTCAGAAAGGCACCAAACCCCTAGTCTATAATAAAAGTCTATGGCTCAGTGCAGCAAAGCCGCAGGTGCACTGTGCTGCTCGGATCAGTGTGAAAGCAGCCTAATAACCCTTTGTGTGTGTGATGTTTAATATAGTGACCTTTTCCTCTTCCAGCTTCTGCTGGCATCGCTCTACAGGCTGCTAGAAAGGTCCCAGGCGAAGTACACTTGGTTTCACTCCAGCTGGGACAGGAACCAGCGCTAGAGGAAGCATTGGCTTATGTGGTTCCTGTTCCCTTCACGGCCACCTGCTTCCTCCACTGCCGAAACTCCGGCCCCATGCACTCTGATGCTCTAGGATCGAGGGTCAACAACCAATGGATCGCGATCTGAGCTTACCAAACCACCATACCAGAGCAAAGCTATGTGCTTCCCTGGTTTGAAGTCATGGGCCACATCAGAGGGCTCCACGGACCACATGTGGCCCGCGGGCCATGGGTTGAGCACCCCTGCTCTAGAGGGTAAGGGGGGGGGGGCTTAGGGATAAACTTGGGCAATGCCTGGACACACCTTTTAACATTTCTAATAGCATGGTATATGTGTGCCGCTGAGCATTTTTCAAAGAATCTAGATCTTCCTTTTTTTTTTCAGATCCTAAACATGTTTGTGAATTGCTTTATTTTTTATGTTTGGGTATTAGAAGAAGTGTTCAACAGTATCATTTCTTCTTACACACTTACACACTTTTCTGCATTCTTCAGGGTCTTCACAAGCTTCATGCAAATAACAATAATTCCACATTAGACAAAAGAAAAGAATATAATGTGTTGCATCCATTTCATTTTATACAGCTCAAGCCTGAAAATAGAAAGAACATGCTAAAACATTAGTTCACAAACCTTCTTTTGTTATGAAAATCAAAACATACCAATCAGTCATGATGTCTAAGTGCCCATTCACACCAGAACATGGTGTGGTAAACCTCCTTTCCGTGTGCGTTTCCCGCACTGCATTCAAAAGACACTGCAGTTGCAATCTGCAGTGGATGTCAATGTTAAGTTAACGACACCCCCAATGCAGGTCGCAAATGCAGTGCCCCCTGTGCTCGAACGGTGGACTGTCTGTCAGCATTATCAGGTCCAGAGCAGGGCCCTAGACCCAGCATTCATCTTGATGATATCAGATCCATAGACTGTTGGAGTATAAAGTAGAGGACTCTGCAGGGAGGGGTCTTGTAGCACGGAGGAATTAAGTCGGGTAAGTAGATTTTTTTTTTATGTCCCCTAGGTCTAAACAAGCAATTATCCCTTGTAGTACGGGTGCATCCCCACTGCAAGGGAGAATTTTTAGTTTTCCCGGAGTTGAGCTTTAAAGAGGTTGTAAAGGCTCATGTTTTTTCACCTTAATGCATTCTATGCATTAAGGTGAAAAAACACCTTGCAGTCACCGGCCCCCTAGCCCCCCTGTTTTACTTACCTGAGCCTTTAATTTCTGTTGGTGCGTCCCCGCCGTCCCTCTCTCCACTGGTTTCTGGCTCTTGATTGGATAGATTGATAGCAGCACAGCCATTGGCTCCCGTTGCTGTCAATCAAATCCAGTGACGCAGGCGCCAGGGGCAGGACCGAGTTCTGCATTTGGCCTCTATGGACGCCGAATGCTGGACTCGGGAGTGCGCCCGCAAGGTAACCCCCTCGGGAGAGCGCTTCTCCAAGGGGGTTATCTAATGCGGGGAGGAGCTGCAAGAGTCGTCGCAGAAATGGATGTTCGGGGCCACTCTGTGCAAAACGAGCTGCAAAGTGGAGGTATGACATGTTTGTTATTTTAAAAAAAATAAAGAACGATCCTTTAGTATCACTTTAAGCCTCATCCACAAATAGACCACATCCCAATAAACATTACACAATGTCCAGAAAAAAAATTGCCATTTAAATGTAACAATTAGCCTGGGGATATTATTATTATACGCGATTTATATAGCGCCAACAGTTTACGCAACGCTTTACAATGTAGAGGGGGACAACACAATTACAGTACAGTTCAATACAAAAGGTACAGGAGGGCCCTGCTCGTAGAGCTTACATTCTAAAGGGAGGGGGTGGTGGTACAAAAGGTAATAGCTGCAGAGAATGATTTGATGGGGGTGGCTCGGGGACAGTTGTTAGGTGGGCGTGGGATAGGCTTCCCTGAATGAATGAGTTTTCAGGGATCTCCTAAAGGTGGACAGGGTAGGGGCTGATCGGACATATTAGGGGCTGAAGTGGCAGTTAAATATAACTGCACTTTTAAAAAAGGGGTTATTAAGCGTCTTTCACACTGATCCGCAGGTACAGTTCAGTGCACCTGCGGCTTTTCTGCGGGTTAGCTGCACGGAGCCATAGACTTCTATTACATCCTGTGGGTTTGGTGCACGTTCTGAAAGTGCACCAAAACTCCTGAGAGTTTTGGTAGGCTTTCAGAAAGTGCACCACACTGGCAAGATGTAGTAAAAGTCTATGGCAAAGTGCAGCTAACCCACGTGGAAAGCTGCAGGTGCACTGTGCTGCACCCACGGTTTGGGGTAAGCCGCAGTGCATCAGTGTAAAAGCAGCCTTATAGGGGGCTCAGGACAGTAAGGGCTCATTTACATTTGTGATTTGGGGGGAAGGAAAAACCCCCTAGTTCATTGTGGCCCACAACTGATTACCAAATTGCTTAAGTGGGCCTTGCTATTCAGAAGGTTGAGCACCCCTGAATTAAACAATATTTAAACTTAAAAACAAAACTGTTATTTACTGCAGCTTGCCAGTCCTTAGATGTAGTGATTGCATTAGTTTAATTTTTATGTTTACAGCCTGGTAACACTAAGTTACACCTCTAACCCGCCCCCCCCCCCCCCCCCCAGCCGACAGTCCTTTTTCGGTCATGCCCCCTCGACAGACGCCAGCCGAATGGACCGGCTGCCATACACATGGGCCTAAAGTGAATGAATTCACTTTTTATACTTGGGTGGCTATGTCACTCACATTGTATCTGTGCAGGGAGCCATGTTTGTCACCCAGGCTGCTCACCTGATTTGGACTAAAAACATGTCCTCATTATGCTATCTCTATTACATGAGGAACAGGGCACTTGCTGGTTTACAAAAGACTACTCTGAAGAAAGATACGATTGTTTGTGTTTTTAGTACAGCTCAAAGAAAGGACAACCACGTTTCTGGTAAATTCAACAAATATTTTCTGTACTTGTGGAAAATGTTCTAAAGAGCCATACACGTGGGCCGAATGTCGGGCGGCATTGGCCGGTTTCTACTTCCTTTAGAGTAGTCTTTTGTAAACCAGCAAGTGCCCTGTTCCTCATTTAATATAGATAACATAATGGGGACATGTTTTTAGTCCAAAGCAGGTGAGCAGCCTGGGTGACAAACATGGCTCCCTGCACAGATACAATGTGAGTGACATAGCCACCCAAGTATAGGAAGTGAATTCATTGGATTACCAAGTAAAAATCAATGAAAAAAAAAATACAAAATAACTAAACAAAAATTAAAACTAATGCAGTCATAGGAATTGTAAGCCGCAATAAAAAAAAAGCACTTTTGTTTTGGGTTTAGACACACTTTATAACTTAAAGCAGAGTTCCGCCCAAAAAAATAAAGTTAAAAGTCAGCAGCTATAAATACTGCAGCTGCTGACTTTTAAAATAAGGACACTTACCTGTCCAGGGTGTCCGCGATGTCCTCACCCGAAGCCGAACCATCCCTCAGCTCCCGGGTGCAGGCCCGGCACCTTCAGTAAGGGAATCAAGAAGTGAAGCCTTGTGGCTTCACAGCCTGGTTCCCTACTGCACATGCGCGAGTCGCGCTGCGTGTTCTGAGTGGTCTCTGCTGTCTTCTAGGACCTGTGTGTCACCCAGAAGACAGAGGGGGGGGGGGCAGAGGAGGGGCCAGACATGGCGTAGATCGCTGCGGATTCTGTGGCGATCTTTTGCCGGAAGTGGGAGCAAATACCTGGATTAAACAGGTATCTGCTCCCCCCTCCCCCAAAAGGTGCCAAATGTGATACCAGAGGGGAGAAGGAATCCGAAAAGCGGAGGTTCCATTTTTGGGTGAAACTCCACTTTAAGGCAAACTTCTTTTTAGTTTTGGATAGAGTAAAGAGGGATTAGAGCACCTGTCAGTTTTTATTGCTGTCTGTTCCCCCGTTAAGAAGATTCACCCTCTCTATTTGTCTTGTGTACCATTATCATTAATTGTGAAAATAAAAGAAAATCTCAAACTTTGGGTTGTCCCCAGATAAGTAATAGAGGAGAAATATTCCAAAGGGGACACTAGTTTTGGTGACCTGGATGTCCCCAAGGAATTCCCTTAATTTGCATCTCTGACTAACAGTTTCCTGTTTGGCTATGGGACAGGAAGTGAAGAGAAATCTCCGCAATGGGACACAGATGGCAAAAAAAAAAAAAACCTGACAGCGGTTATAACCCTCCCTTACTTCAAAATGAAAAAACAGTTTTGCCCATAGTTCTACTTTATATAGATCTTTTTTTATAGACTAAGCAAGACTTTTATTGGTCAATATTGTTTTGCAAAAATATTTTTTTTTCTCCGTTCCGTCTAATGACAAAAATATGTAACAAACATGCTTTATTTTATAATTTGTCTGGTAATGGTTTTAAAACAGCCAGTGCTACTTTAGCTAAACAGTGCAAATTTGTTTCTATAAAATTACTTTTTATTTACTTTTTTTCGTTTGAAGTTTTTTTATGCGTGAATTGGGCAGTAAACTGAAAGTTTTATTATTTTTTCCTGCTCTCAACAGAAAGCTAAAGGAGAAGTACAGCCAAAGCTTTGTGTTTCTCCTGTGGATCACAGGAATGAAGTTTGTTCTGCATTCCTGTGACCTGTTTTCAGCAGACAGCAGGCTGAAGCCCGCAGTTAGCTGACGTCACAGAGCCGGTCCAGGCTAGGGCAAGATCGCTACAATGAAGTCGGGATCCGCCCACATGGCTAAACCAGCACCCGGCTCAGCCTCTCAGTGAGCTGCTGAGAGGCTGAGCCGGCCACTCCCGCCCCCTCCACAGCCCAGCTCTCCAGTGAGTGCGGGGTGGGGGGGAGAGCAGAGCAGACAACAGTGACTGACAGTCAGCAGCTCTCTGCTCAGGGAGCTCTGAGAACCAAGCGATCGGTGGTGTTAGACCTTTTGGTTCTCAGTGTTATGCCGCGTACACACGAGCGGACTTTACGGCAGACTTTGTCTGGCGGACTTTTCCATGGACTTTCCGAATGAATGGACTTGCCTACACACGATCAACCAAAGTCTGACGGATTCGTACGTGATGACGTACGACCGGACTAAAACAAGGAAGTTCATAGCCAGTAGCCAATAGCTGCCCTAGCGTCGGTTTTTGTCCGTCGGACTAGCATACAGACGAACGGACTTTTCGACTGGACTCAAGTCCGTCGGACAGATTTGAAACATGTTTCAAATCTAAGTCTGTCAAACTTTTGAGAAAAAAAAGTCAGCTGGAGCCCACACACGATCGAATTGTCCGACAGACTCAGGTTCGCCGGTCCAAGTATGCCATAAAGTCCGATTGTGTGTACGTGGCAATAGAGGCAGCGGGGCACAGATTCTTAAAAAAAAAAAAAAACATACATCTCGTTTAACCACTTAAAGTGGTTGTACACCCTGTACAACCACTTTTACCTACAGGTAAGCCTATATTAAGGCTTACCTATAGGTTTATGAGATATTTACTAAAGACCCGGGCGCGGATGACTACGATGGTTTCGGTGCATGCGCACTTTAGAAAGGGCACATCGTGCCGTTTCTAACAGGGGTCATGCCGTGAGTGGCGGCTCCCGCTTTCTTTGCAGGGAAATAAAGAGGAAGTAAAACCCAGCAGTGTTTACTTCCTCTTTAACGAGCAGAAGGATTTACCCCCTTAATGACCAGGCCATTTTTTGCGATATGGCACTGTGTCGCTTTAACTGCCAATTGCGTGGTCGTGCGATGCTGTGCCCAAACAAAATATATGTCCTTTTTTTCCCACAAATACAGATTTTTTTTGGTGGTACTTGGTCACCTCTGCAGTTTCTATTTTTTGCGCTATAAACAAAGAAAGAGTGACAATTTTGAAAAAAAGCAATATTTTTTACTTTTTGCTATAATAAGTATCCCCCCCAAAAATCTAAAAAAAACACATTTCTTACTCAGTTTAGGCCGATATATATTCTTCTACATATTTTTGGTTAAAAAAATCACAAGAAGCGTATATTGATTGGTTTGCGCAAAAGTTATAGAGGCTACAAAATGGGGAATATTTTGGCATTTTTATTATTATTTTTTTTTTCCTAGTAATGAAGGCGATCTGTGATTTTTATTGGGACTGCGACATTGCAGCGGACAGATCGGACACCTAACTTTTTTGGGAACCAGTGACATTATTACAGTAATCAGTGCTAAAAATTTGCAGTGTTATTGTACTAATGACACTGGCAGGGAAGGGGTTAACATTAGAGGCAATCAAGGGGTTAAATGTGTTCCCTGCAGGTGTTTTCCAACTGTATGGGGGATGGACTGCCTGGAGAAACAAACAGATCCGTCTTCCTGCAATGCAGAAAGACAGAATCTGTGTGATCTCCCCTGTCATTACGGAGATTTGCCTTGTTTACACAGGCAGATCCCCGTTCTGTCACTGCGCGGAACGATCACGGGTGGCCGGCGGACATCAAGTCGCCCCACCCGCTAATTGGCTCACCCGCTGGCTAGTGGGCACGTGTGTGTGCCCACAAAATAGAGTTCCCGAGCCGACGCACAATGACGGCGATTCGCGGGAACGAGCCGACCTGTCGCAGTACAATGACGGCGGCTGGTCGACAAGTGGTTAATAAAGACACTCTCTGTCATTGCCAGCCTGAAGCTAGTTGAATTGTATAATTGAATTGAAGTGATAACCTGTGCAATGTTTGAATGATGTTTGTAAATTGACACGTTCTCTTATATTTACATATCAACCCCTATTTATACAACTGTCGTTATGGAGTTGTCAAAAGAGTGGCCTATTTTCTGCAAATTTTTTATCGATGAAATCTTTATAAATAGCCAAGGTGACTTATCCCAGTCTTCATCCAATTATCTTACATTACAATATTCTTAAATTAAGGCATTGAGAGCTGTGAGTTGAGAGGACTGATAACTGCTTGAAGCTTCTCAATCTGAAGAAACCTTAATTGGCAATATACATGCTTGTCTTCCTATTCAGGCTCTTGTAAAGCTATGATGGAGCAAAATAATTACCAGTGATTTTTTGGAACACAATAGTTTTTTAAACAGGGTTGCCATCAATATATGTATTTTCCTAGTTTCAAAGTGTAATGTGTTCTTATCAAACTCATCAGCCCCTTGTAAGGCTGGATTCACACCTATGCAGTTTTAGTGCTTTTTGCATTTTGCAGATTTGCACTACAGTCCATTTAACATGGTTTCCTATGGAACACGTTCTGTAGTGCAAACCTGCAAAATGCAAAAAGCACTAAAAATGCATAGGTGTGAATCCAGCCTTAAAGGAGACCTTCATCAAATTGGAGCTGAACCCGAAAGTAAAGATTTGCTATGTTATAGGGAACAGCAACAGGAAACCGGTCTGTGTCAATAGTGGAATATAATCAGCTGCAAAATGTCAAGAGTACAAGCTTTCGACCAAGTAAAAAAAAAAAAAAAAGACTTGCAAGACAAGTATTGTGGTCAAATCTGATGCTAATGTGACTCACTCAGTTTTCTTACCAACTTGAGCTCCGGAAGATTTTACTGACTTGATGACCAGGCTATATTTTGCTATTGGTACTACGCTACTTTAACTGGCAATTGCGAGGTAATGCAACACTGTACCCAAACATGTATATTATTTTTTTCACACAAATAGAACTTTCTTTTGGTGGTATTTGATCACCACTGTGTTTATTTTTTGCGATATAAACAAAAAAGGACACAAAATTTTGAAAAAAACCCCAGTATTTTTTGCTTTCTGCTCTAAACATATCCAATATAAAAAAAACAAAAAAAAATCTAATTTCTTGATAAAATTTGGTCAAAACAATGCTATATGATTTTGATTGAAAAAATCCCAATAAGTGTATATTGATTGGTATGTGTGAAACTTATTGCGCCTACAAACTATGAAAAATGTAATTGAATTTTTATTTATTTTATACTACTAATGGTGGCAATCAACGACTTTTAATGGGACTTCGATAGTGTGGTGAGAAATCTGACACTAACTGATGCTGGAGGGAACTGATTAACTGTCACTGACATCACCAGTGACATTAATACAGTGATTGGTGATAATACTATACACTGTATACACTCCTTGTACTAATGACACTGGCTAGGAAGGGGTTAATATCTAGGGCGCTCAAAGGGTTAAAAATGTGCCACACAAATGTGTAATGTGTGTAAAGTGTGCTGCCTTGCAGGAATGAGACACTGAGAGATCGCTTCCTCTGTACAGAGCTCTGTGCTGTTTATCAACACAAGAGCTCTGGGCTGTGATTGCACACAGCCGATTAGCAGGTCCCAGCTGTATATCACTGGCTGGGACTTGCTGACAGGCTTTCACAGTATGCAATCACAGCGGTTGCCAAGCGGAGGGCATGCATGCGCGCATCCAGAAGTGGGCAGCAATGTACAGGTACCTCGCTTTGCCTACAGCGGCCACCTGTCCGCAGTACATTGCAGGCGGGCGCTAAGTGCCTAAAATGGAAATGGTAGTAGGCAAATTCAGCAGACACCAGCAAGCAGAATCCTACTACCATGAATATTATTCTTTCCTTCCACCTAAGAAGATCCATGTTATCTTTTCCCACCCTTCTGCCTCTTCATACAACAGGGGTGTGTTTATAAAAAATGCACAGAGCTATTTGTCCTGTGAAACCGCATGTACATTTGCTCTGTGCAAATAGGGGCAAAAACAAATGTTATTACGTTATTTTCTCTACAAGTTGAATGTTATTCCTCTTACCGAATAAAGTGAACCAGGAAAATACCACAATATGGCCACTAGATTGAGCAATCATAGTAAATATTTATTTATTTCCTGTGATCTTCAGCTCCAGCTAGTGGCCATAATGCAGTATTTTTCTGATTCACTCTATCCTGTATGAACAATAGTATATGACGTGGAGAGAAAATAGCCTAGTAACATTTGTTTTTGCTCCCATTTGTACAGAGCAGTGGCAGAACTACCGAGGGTTGCAACAGTCGCACTTGCGACCGGGCCGTAGCATTCTGCTACTGTCGGGGGGGCCCCAGTCGCACAGCTCTGAGCTGAGAGCGTCTCTCTCATACAGCTCAGAGCCAGTGTTCTATCGAATACTGCCTCCTGTCCTCCCTCCCTCCTTCGTCCTCTCTCGCACGGGATGAGAGAGGAGACAGCCGGTTTGCTCATTCTCCCCCTGACTCTCTCCTCCTGTGTGTGCTCTATGGGAAGTCAAGTGTGAAGCTAACGAGTTCACACTTCCGTAGGGCTGCCGATAACCAGCAAGTGTGTTTACATGTGATCAGCTGATCACATGGTAAAGAGCCACTGTGATTGCGCTGGATGCACGTCCCAGGAGACACGTGGGAGGCAGGGTTCTGGGAGGATATCCATGGACGCCCTCTCAAAACTGGAAGCCTGGCGCTTGGATGGGGGGGGGGCATCATGGCTTCTTGCACCGGGGCTCTGAGGGTTCTAGTTACGCCTCTGGTACAGAGTGAATGTACATGCAGTTTTACAGGACAAATAGCTCTATTTTTTTGTATAAATACACCCCATAAAGTAGAAGCATGCTGACTGTTTATATGTGGGAGTCTCCATGAAAGACACTTCTGTTTATTGGCTGCTACCAAAAGCATGAAACTGTTTTGGGAGACAAAAGGGTTGCTATGAGTTGTACCAATGTCATAACCTGTATTAAATAGGTGTAAATAATATTGGCACATGTTGTTGATTATCTGCAAGACGTGAAATCGTACCAAATGCAGCCAACTCTGCTCTTGCGTATAAAAACGATATGTGATTGAGTTTATTGAATCTTTGGTTATTACATTGGATCTTATCTATGGTTATGGACAATATCAGAATGATTCTTACTTACCTCAAATAAGGCGGCACAGCCAGTACTATTGTTCTACCGTATTAATCTACAGTATATCACATGATTCCCACTTGGTTCTCACTTTCTTTTAAGTCAGTTAGTTTACTATCATCAGCACATTTCCATTTTTTAAAAGTCATGTGATTTCATTCTAAGCCATTTTTAGGAATCAGCATTACTTTACATCCCCAAAAGGAAAATCGAAAGACAGCAATGATACGAAACTTGTTTGTGTATAGTACGACGAAACTTAATAGGCTAATTTTTTTATCTTTACATGGAACTTCAGCTAAAACCTTTATTTTCAGTGTATTCATGTATAGTGGGGGAGGTTTAGAATTTTGTTGGGTGTAATTGCTGTTTGTATGGGTTTTCGGGAGTGTGTGTGTTGGGGGGGACTATTAGGAATCCAGAAGCCCTTTTTAGAATAAGGGTGACCCCAGATATCCAGCCTCTCCCAGGGGAATGAGTACAAGGGTACATTTATACCATTTATTACTCATTCCCCAATAAACTGGAAATGTAAAAAAACACCCTGACACTAGAAGTAACCAATGCCTTGCCACTGCTCAATACAATTTTTTGCACCAAAGGATATTTTCACAGTGTGGGAGTCTTTCTTTACTTTTAATTAATGGTGTGAATAAGCTAGGGTTAGTAAAGTACCCCTGTATTCATTTTCCAGGGGCAGTTGCAGATATCTGGAGACTCCTTATTATAATTCCCCCGATAAACCCCCAAGTCCTTTGAAGGACCAAATATGGGAAGAGGCCCTTGACAACACTGGGACAAGGTGCCTTGCCATGGAAGGAGGGCAAGTCACGTCCCCCACCTCTCATAGGAAGCCCATCAAATATTGAAAGGCATGTGGTCTGGTGAAGAATGGGGGGCAGCAGGCTGGCTGCCCTTTCCCTTTTGCTACCAAGTATTTTTATGGGACTACATCTTATTGTTTTAGTGAGGTCCAAGCATGTTATTTAAAGGATTTGTGTATTTTCAATGCTGCGTGAAAAGACCCTCTCCCTACTGAACAGTATATTTTTTGCATTGCTACATGGTCCCATGGCAGGGCCTTTTTTAGGCAATATCTTGCAAATTACATTTGAAAAAGACCAAAAAATAATTACAAGAGTCACCTCCCAAAGATTTTAGTGGGGTTCTGCACTAAGTTCGGTGTTTGCAGATTTCCTGCTGGGTTCTATGGAGCAAATCTGGCCTGGTTTCCCATCTACAATGCTAATGAACTTTTATGCCCACACGATCGGACATTCCCGACAACAAAATCCATGGATTTCTTCAGACGGATGTTGGCTCAAACTTGTCTTGCATACACACAGTCACACAAATCTTGTCGGAAATTCTGAACCTCAAGAACGCGGTGACGTACAACAGGTATGACGAGCCAAGAAAAATGAAGTTCAATAGCCAGTGTGGCTCTTCTGCTTGATTCCGAGCATGCGTGGAACTTTGTGCGTCAGAATTGTGTACACACGATCAGAATTTACGAGAACGGATTTTGTTGTCGGAAAATTTGAGATCCAGATCTCAAATTTTGTGTGACGGAAATTCCGATGGAAAATGTCCGATGGAGCCTACACACGGTCGGAATTTCCGACAACAAGCTCCCATCGAACATTTTCCATCGGAAAATCCGACCGTGTGTACGCGGCATTAGTGTGGATAATTCTTGAAATGAGAAGGTGACCAATATAGTGGAAACTGTAGTAAACACAACCAAGTATGTTTTATAGAACATAATGACACTTGAAGCACCCGTGTCAATTATATGTAAACAGAAGCTCAAAGAGACAAGTGGCATATCATAAAGCACACTACAATCTAAACTACAGGTAAGAGGTTTCTGTATGTACAGTATGTATATCTTTATATATACATAATCAGCTATTTGTTCTGGAGATGTCAAAACTAAATAAGTAAATATTTATTTAATACTATTGATTTTCTTCAATTCTGATTTTAGACTTTAGGCATAATTTTTAAGCACAGCCTAGTATGTACCAATTAGCAATAAAATAACTGATTGATAAGAACTCACCTAGATCATGTATTTAGGATCCTTCTCCATTGGTATATATTCAGTGTATTTCAATGCAGTTTTAAGACTCCACATCAGTCAGATTTCTAGGTAGTGAAACCATCAAGGAATATAAATCACTGTACACTGATACATGGACTTCCCTTTGTAGTATTTCTTCTAAACTGCAGGAAGGGTGGTGGAAAAAAGGAGAACACATTTTGAACTGCCTCTAGTTTCCTTCTCTGTTGAATGTCATATATATATATATATATATATATATATATATATATATATATATATATATATATATATATATACAGAATTTGCATTTCCATCTTTACGCTACTGACTCTTCCTTGACGTGTGTATCCTCAGTGGCAGATACAATAAATAACAAACATTTTGGTGTTTTCATACTAAACCACAGATTTCAAGCTTTATCATGCTTCAATTTAATTGTTGGACAATTTTAACAAAGTAATTTTGCAGTTATTGAATAATTTTGCACTTGCACCCATATCAGTTCAACTTCTCCATGATCATTTTGAGCTATACTATATTACCAAAAGTATTGGGACACCTGCCTTTACACGCACATGAACTTTAATGGCATCCCAATCTTATGCCCCGTACAAACGAGCGGAAATTCCATCAGCAAAAGTTCGATGTGAGCTTTTGGTCGGAAACTCCGAGCGTGTGTATGCTCCATCGGACTTTTGCTGGCGGAATTTCAGCCAGCAAAAGATTGAGAGCAGGTTCTCTATTTTTTCGACATAAAAAGTTCCCATCGGAAATTCCGATCGCCTGTGGCAATTCCGACGCGCAAAATTTTGACGCATGCTCAGAAAAAATTTGACGCATGCTCAGAAGCATTGAACTTCATTTCCTCAGCAGTGTTGTACGTCACCGCGTTCTTGACGGTCGAAAGTTCAGAGAACTTTTGTGTGACCGTGTGTATGCAAGCCAAGCTTGAGCGGAATTCCGTCTGAAAAACCATCCAAGATTTTTTGACGGAAATTCCGCTCGTGTGTACGGGGCATGAGTCCGTATCGTTCAATATTGAGTTGGCTCACCCTTCGCAGCTATAACAGCTTCAACTCTTCTGGCAAGGCTGTCCACAAGGTTTAGGAGTGTGTCTATGGCAATGTTTGACCATTCTTCCAGAAGTGCATTTGTGAGGTCAGGCACTGATGTTGGACGAGAGGGCCTGGCTCGCAGTTTCCGCTCAAATTCATCCTAAAGGTTTTCTATCGAGTTGAGGTCAGGACTCTGTGCGGGCAAGTCAAGTTCCTCCACCCCAAACTCGCTCATCCATGCCTTTATGGGCCTTGCTTTGTGCACTGGTGCGCAGTCATGTTGGAACAGGAAGAGGCCATCTCCAAACTGTTCCCACAAAGTTGGGAGTATGAAATTGTCCAAAATGTCTTGGTATGCTGACGCCTTAAGAGTTCCCTCCACTGGAACTAAGGGGCCAAGCCCAACCCCTGAAAAACAACCCCACACCATAATCTTCCCTCCACCAAATGCAGGCAGCGGGGAAGGAGAGGGGGCAGGATGGAGGCCCATTCTGTGTGTCTTAGAGACACACAGAGCACGGCTAAGGAGGTGCCCCTATAACAAACTACTTGTGCCCCTATAACAAACCACTTGTTATAGGGGGCACTTGGCAGAGAGGAGGAGCCCAGAGTGCTGTCAAGGGACCCAGGAAGAGGATCGAGGCAAGGGTTTTACACCAAGCAGGTAAGTATAACAAGTTTGTTTTTTTTATAAAAAAATATTAAGCCTTTAATATTACTTCAAAGCCCCACTTTGGGAAACTTGAAAATTCTCCCTTACGGTGGAGGTTTACCCACACTGCAAGAGTTTACTACTTGTTTAGGTATAGGGGCAGAAAATGTATTTACCCAATCCTCTTGCCTCCATGTAACTAGACCGGTCCATGCAGTGTTTTTTCCCCCATGCTGCAGCATGGGGGACATTAAGGTCATGACATTATCAAGATTGATGCAGGGTCCATAGCCCTACATTGGACCTGATGATGCTGAGAGACAGTCCACCGCTTGAGCATAGAGGAGTGGAGGATCAGGTAAGGTAAATCCCTTTTCTCTTCCCTAAAATAAAAATGGGCAGTAACCCTTGTAGTGCAGGTACAGCCCTACTGTAAGGGAGAAGTTTCAGATGTCCTGGAGTTGGGCTAGCTCCAAATATCAAGACACTCAGGTTGGCTCTGTATCTTTTATCCATGCTCTCTGCTATCTAATGACAGCAGGAGCAGCGGCATTGTGCATGCTTGGGCAAGGGTACCAATGTAAACAAGAAGGTTGTTTTTAAACAACCTGTCAGACTAACCACTCCCCTAGCTGCCATTTTTTTTGGTTACATGGATAAGTGTTACATTTAGTTATGATAACATGAAAACTTTGGAATGTCTCAGAATTCTACAGTCCAGTTACTAACTACATAGTCTTCTGTAACCTTTTCCATGCTTTTCACCCTGGAACAGTTTAAGGAAATTCCAGACTGAAATATTTTCAGACAGAACTGTAGACAGAAATATTTTTAGACAGAGTTATAGACAGAATTATTTTCAATAAGTGTCATGAAATTTAAAGATTATTGTTAATACTATTATTAATCAGGGCGGAAGGGGGGAGGGCAGGGGGGTGCCACATGCCCCGGGTGACGCATCTAGGGGGGTGCCGCCAAGGGGGCTGCCCCCACCCGCACTGGGAACTGCTGCTTTAAGGGTATCACTGCCACCCGATCAAGTGTAATGGACAGGCAGCGCCGCTGCATAGTTTGCCAAATACCGGAGAATCAAATAGGAGGAAAACTGCACAGATGCACTATCACTGAATCACTCTGCTCCTCCGGCCTGCTGGTGGTATAGAAAGGGATTCCAGAGTGACACTACAGCTACTGTTGCTATGTTGCTAAGCAACAGTAGCTGCAGCATTGCTCTGGAATGCTTTTTCTATATGACAGCTGGCGAGAGGGGGTGCAGAGGAGGCCCTGGACTAGCAGGGGAGTTCAGAGGAGGCCCTGGACTAGGAGGAAAGTACACAGGAGGCCCTGGACTTGGGGATGCAGGGGAGACCCCTGGACTGGGTGATGCAGAGACGGCCCTGGACTAGGAGTGGTGTATACCCTAGACTGGGGGGGTGCGGAGGAGGCCCTGGGCTGGGGGGTGCAGAGCAGGCCCTAGACTGGGGGGTCCAGTGGAGGCCTTGGGCTGATTTGGGGTGCGGAGGAGGCCCTGGGCTGGGGGGGTGCAGATGAGGCCCTGGGCTGGGGGGGGGTTGCAGATGAGGCCCTGGGCTGGGGGGGGGGTGCAGATGAGGCCCTGGGCTAGGGGGGTGGTGCAGAGAAGGTCCTGGACTGGGGGAATGCAGAGGAGGCCCTGGACTATAAAATGGTTTGTGTGGCAAAGACCCTGGATTAGGGAGAGTGCAGAGGAGGCTCTGGACTAAGAGAGGAGTGCAGAAGAGACCCTGGACTGGGGGCGCTTAGGAGGCCCTGGACTAGCAGGGTAGTGCAGAGGAGGCCGTGGACTAGGGGATGCAGAGGAGGCCCTTGACTAGGAGGGAAGTACACAGGAGGCCCTGGACTTGGGGGGTGCAGAGGAGGCCCCTGGACTGGGTGATGCAGACGAGGCCCTGGACTAGGAAGGGAGTACACCAGCGGCCCTGGATTGGGTAAAGCAGAAGAGGCCCTTGACTAGGAGGGGAGTACACCAGTGGCCCTGGACTGGGGGGTGTAGAGGAGGCCCTGGACTTGAAAAGTGGGGTTGGTGTGGCAAAGGATCTGGATTCAGAGGGCAGGGTGCAGAGGAGGATCTGAACTTGGGGGGGGGGGGGTTGTAGAGGAGGCCTTGAACCAGGAGGGGAGTGCAGAGGAGGCCCTGTACTAGAAGGGGGGGGGGGGTTCAGAGGAGGCCCTTGAATAGTCAATGAAAGGTTTTTTCCATGCCGGAGATGTAGTATCTGTGAGATTAATGGGTTCAAAGGGAGGAAGAGTGAGACCTTCCAATCTACTGTAACAAACAAAATTTATGATATTGAGTCATTCATAACTTGTACTACAAAATTTGTTGTTTATATAATCCAATGCCCATTGTAGCAGAGCGTCCCAGAGAGAGCCAGGAAAAGTCCTGTTCGCGGTTTATACATCTCCCAGGCTCCTCTTATACATGTTCAGGGATCTCTGATCCATGGTCCAGTTCAGGTCTTGGTCCTCTCCCCCAGGCTAATTTAAGCTCACCTGAGCAGACAGCCTTTGCTCTTGGCCTGGGATACTCAGACAAATTCTGTGTAGGAGAGCAAAAAGGTATGTGAAAGCTGACAAGCTGTAGGCTTGCTCAGCCTGGTAGTTAGGATCTGTAAATATTGTTTAGTTAGTGCCGAGACACGGCTAGGTTTTGTTTTGGCTATTTTTGTTCCTATTTGTTTTTTTTGGAACACTGTACAGCACCTGTATATAGACTTTTATATATCACAAATAAACACCGCACTGTTTGTCACTATTTCACTGGATTTGGTATCTGTGCCTGAAAGACTGCTCATCCCAGGGAGCCTTGTACCTGCTACCTGTCCCCCAGGTTACATATGGTGGAGACTGCGACCAGCTGTAGTAAGTTACTACTTAAAAGGCCAGTACCTAGAGTGACTAAACATGGAGGAAATCCTAAAACAATTGGTGATATCCACTGATGCAAAAGAGGATAGGAAAACCCTGGCTGTGGTTGGGGAGACGCTAGCACAGTGGTCACCTGCTAAAGTTAATGTTGTTGGAGACAAGCCCTCAGCCATCCATGTGGGTCGCTTTCTTTCTAAGATGACTGCAGATGATGATCCAGAGGCCTTTCTCTTAACGTTTGAATGGACCGCTGAGAGGGAAGGTTGGCCCAAAACCCAGTGGGCAGGACTGGTTGCCCCCTTGCTGTCTGGAGAATCGCAGAAGGCCTACTATGATTTGGAGTCAGCAGAAGCAGGAGACTATGAAAAGGTCAAGCGGGAAATCCTGGCGCGACTTGGTGTCACCTTGGCAGTTCGAGCACAGCGGGTCCACAGCTGGTTCTTCCAAGACGAGAGGCCCCCAAGATCGCAGATGTTCGACCTAATTCACTTGGTAAGAAAATGGCTACAGCCAGAGTCCCTGTCTGGGTCACAAATAGTGGAGCGTGTGGTCATGGACCGGTTCCTGAGGTCACTACCAGTTCCCCTGCAGAAATGGGTGAGTCAAGGAGACCCCAACTCGGCGGACAACCTCGTGGAACTTGTTGAAAGGTACTTTGCTGCAGAGAACCTGGTCACCACCCCTACCGCCCAAAGCCACGGTCTCCCCAGGCAACTGGTAAGACTGTTCCAGGGGAAGTGGGTGGTAGGCATGGCAAGGAAATAGGGGGGAGGATTTTTGGTGCCAGGACTGAAGTTTGGCGTCCCAAACAAGGGAAGCTACTGCCTGTCAGCAAACCAAACTGGGGAAACATCAGGTGTTTTCGTTGCCAAGAACTGGGACATGTTGCTGCAAACTGTCCATTGACAGATGAACCAATGCAGTGTGATCTATCTATCAGAAGGCAGTCTATGTTTGCTGCTGTTTCATGCGCTGCAGCACCAAGTATGGGAAAACACATGTGCCAAATGACTGTCAATAATAAGCCTATTACGGCCTTGCTGGACTCTGGAAGTCTAGTTACAGCTGAGATGGTTGAAACTGTGAATTTGCATGCTAAAAAAGTTGCTGTGATCTGTGTACATGGGGATACCCACGAGTATCCTATAGCCACTGTTCAGTTTAAAACTGGCTTAGGTACGGTGACCCATCTGGTTGGACTTGTGCCCCACTTGGTGCACGAGGCCATCATTGGTAGGGACATCCCTAAGTTTTGGGAACTGTGGGATCATCCCGACCCGGTCGCAGTAGCTGACTCAGTGACAGAGCCAGAACTCCTGGCCGCTACTGACAATGTGGGTTCAGGGGACTCTTCTCAGGGCTCCCCGGGTTTTCCTTTCTCAGTAATGGCAGGAGAGCTGGAGGAGCCTGAGGAGGTCCCCACAACCAGTGGAGCTGGACAGCCATCTGCTGAATCTGAGCCTACGTTGGCGTTTGCTGACCTTACTGTACACAAGGAAAATTTTGGTACCGAGCAGAGAAAAGACCCAACCCTTGCCAGGGCCTGGGAAAATGTAATGGTGATTAATGATGTACCTGTCGAATCAGGGGACAGGCTCTGTTTTCCTTATTTTAGCAGCAATGAGGATTTACTGTATCGTGTATGTAAAAAAAATGATGAAGTGGTTGAACAGTTGGTGGTCCCTAAGCCATACAGACGGGTGGTGTTGGAACTTGCCCATGGGCACTTGCTAGGAGGTCATTTAGGGTTTGAGAAAACTACTGAAAGGGTGTTGCGCAGGTTTAATTGGCCCGGGATACAGAAGGATATTGAGAATTATTGTCAATCCTGTCAGATGTCAGCCCCACTACCCCACTTCCGAAGTCCTTTAGTGCCCTTGCCCATTATTGAAGTGCCCTTTGAGAGGATTGCCATGGACCTTGTGGGTCCACTCCCCAAGTCTGCCCGAGGTCCTCAGCATATCCTTGTAATCATGGATTATGCTACCCGTTACCCCGAGGCCATTCCCTTACGCACCGCGTCTGCTAAAAACATTGCCAAAGAGCTGTTTATGGTGTTCAGTCGTGTTGGAATCCCTAAAGAAGTCCTTACAGACCAGGGCACCCCATTTATGTCACAAATAACTAGAGAGCTGTGCAAGTTATTTAAGGTGTTGCAATTGCGAACCTCGGTGTACCATCCTCCAACGGATCGCTTGGTGGAACGCTTCAATAAGACATTAAAGAGTATGTTAAAAAAGGTTGTTGACAAGGATGGGAAAACCTGGGACTTCCTGATACCATACTTGATGTTTGCCATCAGGGAGGTTCCCCAGTCCTCCGCGGGGTACTCTCCATTTGAGTTGCTTTATGGGAGACACCCTCGGGGACTCTTGGACATAGCCAAAGAAACTTGGGAGGGGGAGCAGACACCCCATAAAAGTGTCATTGAGCATATCGCTCAAATGCAGGACAGGGTTGCAGCAATCATGCCGATGGTAAAAGAACACTTACTGCAGGCCCAAACAGCTCAACAGAGGATATACAACAGGGGGGCCCAACTCTGTGTTTTCTCACCTGGTGATAGGGTCCTGGTATTAGTTCCCACTGTTGAGAGCAAGTTCCTGGCTAAGTGGCAGGGTCCCTTTGAAGTAATTGAAAGAGTTGGGGAGGTCAATTACAAAATATATCAACCAGGAAAAAGGAAGCCCGAACAGATTTACCACATAAACCTGTTAAAGCCCTGGAAGGATAGACTGGCGTTAACTGCGAAGTCCCTCCCGGTAACGCCTAAGGGTACTGAGTCCCCTCTGATCCCTGAGGTCAAGATTGCAGACACCCTGTCCTATTCCCAAAAGCAGGAAACTAGAGAATTCCTGATAAGAAATAGAGAGAAATTTTCAGAGTTACCTGGCACGACTTCAGCAGTTCAGCATGATATTGTTACTGAACCTGGGGTATATATATATTGATAAATTAAAAATATTTTTTTTATATATTTTTAAATATATTTCCTATTTTTATATATATTTTTATGTATGATTATCAAAATCTGGTACATCATGAGTTTAATAACCTTATTCTAGTAACTTATATCATTGTAGTCACGTTTACATTGAGCTGACGGTGTCACTATTAAAATCTCAACGCTTCCCCCTCCCTTTGTGTTCGATATCCACCTTTATTTCGGTTTTGTATTTCGCCATTACATGGCGACGTTATCCATTGTCTCTATTCCCCTATTCCTATTAGTAGCCAAGACTTAAG
The DNA here is from genome assembly GCF_042186555.1 of Aquarana catesbeiana. NCBI lineage: Eukaryota > Metazoa > Chordata > Amphibia > Anura > Ranidae > Aquarana > Aquarana catesbeiana. The sequence continues at coordinate 628,168,349 of NC_133325.1, forward strand.
ATGGAGTCATTACCTCTTTGTTTATGACATTGCCCCGGTTGCCAGTAGTCAAAATGGCGCTGTAGGTATATATTCACCTCCGTAGTGATGACACATCCATTCGGCCAATCCCCAGAAGACGTCCGTTTGTGATGAAACGCGTAGGGTGGAGCCTCGGACAATGATGTCATCACGCCAGCCTTCCGCGACGGTGGTGAGACGAACGCTTTGGGAATAGGGAGAAGCGAATAGAGACACCGCAGCTTTACATGAGACACAACTGCTTATGATGATACATCGTTTTTGTAAGTGCAAACCTTTGTTTTAATAAACAAGACTGAATTGATATACTACACTATGGAAGTCTCTATTTTCTATTTCTGAGCAATAATAGAAAGAACGGCTGATCTGGAGGATTATAAGTTCTGGGAAGACTTTCAAATTCCCTGTGCTGGGAGAGACTGCTAGCAGCAGTCATGTTTTTTTGGTAAGCAAGCTACCTCACTTTTGGGTGTTGACCTGAATACACGTTGGTTTTGGATTTGAAAGATTGGTGTCACAGCTTTTGTTTCCTGCAATTCGCTTCTTCTCCTGTGGAGGCATATTCATTTATGGATTTTCTCATTGATCACGATGGGACATTGGTTTAGTTTTCTTTTCTTTTTTTTATGGTAATTTTTTCTTTTTTATGTGGTTTAAATTTATGTATTTTTTAATTCCACTTATTATTGTATACATCATTGTTTTGAGCATTTCATAATTTTATTTATCTTAATTGATATCATATTTCACATTTTTTAGCGCTGCACTTACTGTGTTGTTTATTCTATTGGAAAGTTTTTTGGTATTGAACTTTTGGTGCTGGCTGCTTTACACTTCTAATATTTTTTTGCTAATTATTTAGCGCAGCGTTGACCCTAGGGTCTCCTTTTTTTTCCATCCTTGATTAGGAAATATTGGTTTGTGTGGAAAAGGCCCCTGGATGGGGGGAGAGAGGGTACAAGGGAGATACTGGACTAGGTGAGGGGGTGCCTGGAGGTCCCAGATTAGGAGAGGGGTGTCCGGAGGCCCTGAACTATGAGAAGGGGATCGTGGAGGCCCTCTGGGCTAGAAAAATGGGTGCCTAAAGGGCCTGCCAGCTTCAGGGAGAAAAAGCCTGGATCTAAAGCCTGGACGGAGTTGTGTATAAATGGACACACAGAGCCGCGGCTTGGGAGTGTGTCTGCTTGGGTGCCCCCATAGCAAGCTGCTTGCAGTGGGGGCACCCAGCGGGAGGGAAGGGCAGGGGCGCTGGCAAGGGACCCGAGAAGAAGAGGATCTGGGCTGCTCTGTGCAAAATCACTGCACAGAGCAGGTAAGTATAACAAAAACAGAACAAAACAAAAAAGACTTTAACCACTTCAGCCCTAGAAGGATTTACCCACTTGCTGACCAGGCCATTTTTTGCGATACGGCACTGCGTCGCTTTAACGGACAGGTCGTGCGACGTTGCACAAATACAGTAGAGCTTTCTTTTGGTGGTATTTGATCACCTCTGCGGTTTTTATTTTTTGTGCTATAAACAAAAAAGAGCAAGGATTTTGAAAAAAAAAAAAACAATATTTTTTACTTTTTGCTATAATAAATATCCAAAAAAAACAAGATTCTTCCTCAGTTTAGGCCTACATATTTTTGGTAAAAAAAATCCCAATTATATTGATTGTCTTGCGCAAAAGTTATCACATCTACAAAATAGGGGCTAGATTTATGGCATTTTTATTATTATTATTTTTTTTACTAGTAATGGCAGTGATCTGCGTTTTTTAGCGGGACTACGACATTGCGGCGGACAGATCGGACACCTAACTGACATTTTTTACACTTTTTTGGGAACCAGTGACATTATTACAATAATCAGTGCTAAAAATTGCGGCGGACAGACTGGACACTTTTTTTTGGGACCAGGGGCGGACTGACCAGTCGGTCTATTCGGACATGGTCCGAGGGCCCGGGCCCTAAAGGGAGCTCACCAGCGCCACCTGCTGGACCCTTTAGGGCTGGTGATCACCTGTTCGGGCCCGCATCGGCCCCAGCGCTGCCTCAGAGGGTAAGGTGTCACAGCGGGAGGTACTCGCTCTGTGTGATCCGGTGGCTAACCACCATGCACTGATCAGGCTGCATGGAGGGGGCACTCTGGTGAGGCTGCATGGAGGGGGCACTCTGGTGAGGCTGCATGGAGGGGGCACTCTGGTGAGGCTGCATGGAGGGGGCTCTCTGGTGAGGCTGCATGGAGGGGGCTCTCTGGTGAGGCTGCATGGAGGGGGCTCTCTGGTGAGGCTGCATGGAGGGGGCACTCTGGTGAGGCTGCATGGAGGGGGCACTCTGGTGAGGCTGCATGGAGGGGCACTCTGGTTAGGCTGCATTGAGGGGCACATTAGTAAAGTTGTATTGAGGGGCACTGGTGAGGCTGCATTGCGGGACACTGTTGTGGCTGAATTGAGGGGCACTGGTGAGGCTGCATTAAGGGGCACTGATGAGGCTGCATTAAGGGGCACTGGTGAGGCTGCATTAATAGGCACTGTTGAGGCTGCATTGAGGGGCACTTGTGAGGCTGCATTGAGGGGCACTTGTGAGGCTGCATTGAGGGGCACTTGTGAGGCTGCATTAAGGGGCACTGGTGAGGCTGCATTAAGGGGCACTGATGAGGCTGCATTAATGGGCACTGGTGAGGCTGCATTGATGGGCACTGATCAGGCTGCATTGATGGGCACTGATCAGGCTGCATTGATGGGCACTGATCAGGCTGCATTTGTGGGCATTGATCAGGCTGCATTCATGGGCACTGGTGAAGCTGCATTCATGGGCACTGGTGAGGCTGCACTTATTGGCACTGGTGAGTCTGCGCTTATTGGCACTGGGGAGGCTGCATTGAGAGGCACTGGAGAGGCTGCATTGATGGGTACTGATGAGGGCTTTTTCTAACATAGACTCTCAAATGGGCACAGAGAGGACCCACACACGCAGGCGACGTCATTATGTGTTGTGCTTCCCTCCAAGTACCTCCCTCACCTCGGCAAACAGTGCACAAAATGGTGGAAGAGGAGAGGACACACCAGCCAGCCACCCACAGCAGGGCCAGGGTGCCAGCCAACCACCCACGGTGACCCACCCACAGCAGGGCCAGGGTGCGTGCCAGCCAACCACCCACGGTGACCCACCCACAGCAAGGCCAGGGTGCCAGCCAGCTAGCCACCCACAGTGACCCACCCACACCAGGGAGCCAGCCAGCCACCCACAGGAGCCAGCCACAGAGGATGCAGGAGCCAGCCAACCACAGAGGACGTGGGAACCAGCTAGCCACAGAGGATGCGGGAACCAGCCACAGCTACAGTACCCATAGTTAAGGTAAGAGGAGCTCTACACAGTGCCAATTTTATTTCTACTTTGTGAGAGGTTGGGGCAGGGGTGAGAGTCATGGCACAAGGAGCAGGTCCTGTGAGGACCAGAGTGAATAAAGGTGTTTACTGTACACTCTGTTAGAAAGAGGCCCCCCCCTCCAGGTCCCATTATACTCCTTTGCAGGGGCGGACTGACCATCGGGCAGTTCGGACGCTGACCGAGGGCCCGTGGCCAGTAGGGGGCCCCATGGCAGCTTCCACTTCGGGACCCGATCTACCCGTCAGCTAGCTGTGATTGACGGGCTGATCGGGTCTCTGCTCACTGCTAAGAGACTGCAGTGTATACACACACCTCGTGATGCGCTCCTCCTCCTCCCCGCCGGCCCCTCCTTCCCTCCCGTCCATCCCAGGTGCTTGTATCTGTCATCACCTCGGACGGACAGAAAAGAGGAGGGGCCGGCGAGGAGGAGGAGGAGCGCATCACGAGAGGTCTGTATACAGCCGCTTCCCGCGCTACTCTGCATGTAGGAAGGAAAGTGCAGCAGCTTGTACCACGTGCTGCTATTAGAAAGTTGCTGCACAGCTTCCCACCCACAGTGTCCCCCTGTGCCCCCACCTCCCCACAGTGTCCCCCTGTGCCCCCCACCTCCCCACAGTGTCCCCCTGTGCCCCCCACCTCCCCACAGTGTCCTCCTGTGCCCCCCCACCTCCCCACAGTGTCCTCCTGTGCCCCCCCACCTCCCCACAGTGTCCTCCTGTGCCCCCCACCTCCCCACAGTGCCCCCCTGTGTGCCCTCCACCCCCACAGTGACCCCCTGTGCCCCCCACCTCCCCACAGTGACCCCCACCTCCCCACAGTGTCCCCTTGTGCCCCCCACCTCCCCACAGTGACCCCCACCTCCCCACAGTGTCCCCCTGTGCCCTCCACCTCCCCACAGTGTCCCCCTGTGCCCCCACCTCCCCACAGTGTCCCCCTGTGCCCCCCACCTCCCCACAGTGTGCCCCCCACCTCCCCACAGTGTCCCCCTGTGCCCCCCACCTCCCCACAGTGTCCTCCTGTGCCCCCCCACCTCCCCACAGTGTCCTCCTGTGCCCCCCACCTCCCCACAGTGCCCCCCTGTGTGCCCTCCACCCCCACAGTGACCCCCTGTGCCCCCCACCTCCCCACAGTGACCCCCACCTCCCCACAGTGTCCCCCTGTGCCCCCCACCTCCCCACAGTGACCCCCACCTCCCCACAGTGTCCCCCTGTGCCCCCCACCTCCCCACAGTGACCCCCACCTCCCCACAGTGTCCCCCTGTGCCCCCCACCTCCCCACAGTGACCCCCACCTCCCCACAGTGTCCCCCTGTGCCCCCCACCTCCCCACAGTGACCCCCACCTCCCCACAGTGTCCCCCTGTGCCCCCCACCTCCCCACAGTGTCCCCCTGTGCCCCCACCTCCCCACTGTGTCCCCCTGTGCCCCCCACCTCCCCACTGTGTCCCCCTGTGCCCCCCCACCTCCCCACAGTGTGCCCCCCACCTCCCCACAGTGTCCTCCTGTGCCCCCCCACCTCCCCACAGTGTCCTCCTGTGCCCCCCCACCTCCCCACAGTGTCCTCCTGTGCCCCCCACCTCCCCACAGTGCCCCCTGTGTGCCATCCACCCCACAGTGACCCCCACCTCCCCACAGTGTCCCCCTGTGCCCCCCACCTCCCCACAGTGACCCCCACCTCCCCACAGTGTCCCCCTGTGCCCCCACAGTGTCCCCCTGTGTCCCCCACCTCCCCACAGTGCCCCCCTGTGCCCTCCACCCCCCACAGTGACCCCCTGTGCCCCCCACCTCCCCACAGTGACCCCCACCTCCCCACAGTGTCCCCCTGTGCCCCACAGTGACCCCCACCTCCCCACAGTGTCCCCCTGTGCCCCACAGTGACCCCCACCTCCCCACAGTGACCCCCTGTGCCCCCACCTCCCCACAGTGCCCCCCTGTGCTCCCCACAGTGCCCTCCACCTCCCCACAGTGTCCCCCTGTGCCCCCCACCTCCCCACAATGTCCCCCTGTGCTCCCCACAGTGTCCCCCTGTGCCCTCCACCTCCCCACAGTGTCCCCCTGTGCCCTCCACCTCCCCACAGTGTCCCCCTGTGCCCTCCACCTCCCCACAGTGTCCCCCTGTGCCCTCCAGCTCCCCACAGTGTCCCCACAGTGACCCCCACCTCCCCACAGTGACCCCCACCTCCCCACAGTGACCCCCTGTGCCCCCCCACCTCCCCACAGTGTCCCCATGTACCCTCCACCTCCCCACAGTGCCCCCTTGTGCCCCCCCCCTCCCCACCTCCCCAGTGTCCCCCTGTGCCTCCCCACAGTGCCCCCCTGTGCCCTCACCTCCCCACAGTGCCCCCCTGTGCCCCCCCACCTCCCCACAGTGTCCCCATGTGCCCCCCACAGTGCCCCCTTGTGCCCCCACCTCCCCCCTCCCCACAGTGCCCCCCTGTGCCCTCCACCTCCCCACAGTGTCCCCCTGTGCCCCCCCCACCTCCCCACAGTGTCCCCCTGTGCACTCCACCTCCCCACAGTGTCCCCCTGTGCACTCCACCTCCCCACAGTGCCCCCCTGTGCCCTCCACCCCCCCACAGTGTCCCCCTGTGCCCTCCACCCCCCCACAGTGTCCCCCCTGTGCCCTCCACCTCCCCACAGTGTCCCCCTGTGCCCCCACCTCCCCACAGTGTCCCCCTGTGCCCCCCACAGTGCCCCCCTGTGCCCTCCACCCCCCCCCACAGTGTCCCCCTGTGCTCCCCACAGTGCCCCCCTGTGCCCTCCACCCCCCCAGTGTCCCCATGTGCCCTCCCCCTCCCCACAGTGTCCCCCTGTGCCCCCACCTCCCCACAGTGTCCCCCTGTGCCCTCCACCCCCCCCCCACAGTGCCCTCCACCCCCCCACAGTGTCCCCCTGTGCCCTCCACCTCCCCACAGTGTCCCCCTGTGCCCTCCACCTCCCCACAGTATCTCCCTGTGCCCTTCACCCCCCACAGTGTCCCCCTGTGTCTTCCATCCCCCCCCCATGGTGTCTCCCTGTGCCACTCACACACAGTGTCCCCCTGTGCCCTCCACCCACCTACAGTGTCCCCCTGTGCCCTCCAACCCCCCCCCCCATGGTGTCTCCCTGTGTCCTCCACCCCCACTGTGTCGCCTTCCCCCCTGATGGCTACCCTGAAAGACACTGTGTTAAGTCTGGAGGATCCCAGTGCTCTACTGTGTGCCCTGTGTTTTGGTTTGTGCCCTATTTGCCCTACTGCGTGCCCCATGGCCTGTGATGTGCCCTGCTAGTGTACCCCCTTATGTGCCCTACTCTGTGCCCCTTGCCCTGTGATGTGCCTTGTGATGTGCCCTGCTGTGTACCGCCTGTTGTGCTCTACTGTGTGCCCTGTAATGTGCTCTGTGTGCCCCATGCCCTGGGATGTGTGCCCTGATGTGTACCGCCTGTGTCCTGTTCCCAAGGGTGTGCCCTGCTGTGTGCCCTACTATTTGCCACATGCCCTGTGATGTGCGGCACGCTCCCTGCTGTGTATCTCCTGATGTGCTCTGTGATGTGCCCCGCTGTGTACCCACTGATGTGCCCTGTACCCTCTGTGATGCACCATGCTGTGCTCAATAATGTGCCCTGATGTGTACAGCATAATAAACCCTGCTGGGTGCCCCATTATATGTCCTGTGATGTGCCCTACTGTGTGCCCCATGCCCTGTGCCCCATGATGTGCCCCGTGCTCTGCTGTGTGCCATGTGATGTGCCTTACTGTGTGCCCCATGTAAGTGGGGCTTTGTGTAGGTGCGGCTTGCATGTGGGTGGAGACACAGGGGGCCCCATGATCTTCTATTGCCCGGGGGCCCCATGAGTTGTCAGTCCGCCCCTGCTCCTTTGTAGTCTTTAATAGGTCCTGGAGAGGGGTCTCTAACAGAGACTCTCTAATGGACACTGTTAGAGAGAGACCCCCTCCAGGTCCCATAAAAAAAAATTGTACTTTGTGCAAAATGTAGGCACGAGGTCAGGGGCGGGCCATGGGTGGGGTTAGGGGTGGGTCATGGGCGTGGCCTCACAGGGGGCCCTTGCTTTATTTGGTCCGGGGGCCCTGAGTGTTGTCTGTCCGCCACTGTTTGGGACCAGTGACATTTATACAGTGATCACTGTATAAATGACACTGGCAGGGAAGGGGTTAACACCAATGGGCGATCAAAGGGTTAAATGTTCCCTAGGGAGGTAGATTCTATATGTGGGGCAGTGGACTGACAGGGAGTAGAGAGAGATCGCTGTTCCTAATCACTAGGAACAGACAATCTCAATCTACTCCCCTGACAGAATGGGTATCTATTTGCTTACACTGGCAGATCCCCGATCTGCCTCTCTGTGGAGCGATCAGCTCCCCCGCTGTTTGGCTCCCACGCTAGCGAATGGGCACACCCTTACAATAGTGGTCAGCAGAGAAATTACATTGGTTATTAGTAGAGAACCCCCTTATATTGGTTATCAATGGTGAAGTACTCCCTTACTTGTGGTCAGTAGAGTTATCACACACCTGGTGATGACTGGAATGTTGTGGAGGTTTCCCTTGCACCTCCCGCCCAACACACTGGAGATGGAGACAGAGAGTGTGAAGGCAAGGAGTGGCACAAGTGCCGGCTGGTGATGTCCACTCTTCACGTATGTAGAGCTGTTAGTCACAGTCCTTAGAACATGATGCAGAAGAAGCTTGGCACCAGAGCAGAAATCAGAAGCAGGACCAGGAGACAGGCAGCGAGGGACCAAATCAGCAGGCAGCAAGTCCAGGAGGCAGGTCAAGAATAATCAGGTGGACAGAACTGAGACAGGAGCAGAAGCGAAGTCCAAGGCAAGCCATGTCATACACAGGTATGCAGGTACAGAGTATCAGGCCTTAGGAACACAGGAACAGGCTGAAAGTGTGCATACCAATTAGAGTACACACTCTAATTGGTATGTGCACATGCCAAACAGGAACACTGGAACAGTATACAGTATATCTAACATTGCTGCTTCACTTGGAAATACAAGCATTAGCATAGGTTTTCTAGTGCTGGGAATCTGGTTTACCTTACAGGAGTGCTCCCCTACTTTGATGATCAGTGTGTGTGAAATTGCCTCTTACATAGGTGGGCAGTGGGAAAAGGACCTTCCTACATTGATAATCAGTGGGAGAAATACCCCCTTGCATTGGTGGTTTGCTGGAAGAAGAATGCCTCATACATTGGTGGTGAGGTGGAAGGATACCATATTACATTTGTGTACATAAGAAAGGATGACCCATCACTATGGTGAACACTTGGAAGATTGCCTTCTTGCAGTAAGGTTTTAATTTTTGAGCTTGGCCTCAAAGTTTGCAATGTGGAGGCTTCAACTCGAGCAGCAGTAATTAAAAAACGGCGCCGATAGAGCACCCTATGCATGCATGGGGCTACAGTCATGCCATTCTGGATTTATCTCTGCACAGGAATGTCCTCAGGTCTCTAATATATAACATACTTTATTTGCCTAACACTTATATATAATAGACTTTATCCGCTTGACACTGTATGAGCACTTTGCTCGCTCTATCTATCTATCTATCTATGTAACTCAAAACACAGCCATTAATGTCTAAACTGCTGTCAACAAAAGTGAGTATACCCCTAACTGAAAATGTCCAAATTGGGCCCAAAGCGTCAATATTTTGTGTGGCCACCATTATTTTCCAGCACTGCCTTAACCCTCTTGGGCATGGAGTTCACCAGAGCTTCACAGGTTGTCACTGGAGTCCTCTTCCACTCTTAAGGACATGAGGAGCTGGTGGATGTTAGAGACCTTGTGCTCCCCCCCTTCCATTTGAGGATGCTCCACAGATTTTCAATAGGGTTTAGGTCTGGAGACATGCTTGGCCAGTCCATCACCTTTACCCTCAGCTTCTTTAGCAAGTCAGTGGTCGTCTTGGAGGTGTGTTTGTGGTCGTTATCATGTTGGAATACTGCCCTACGTCCCATCCAATACTGCCCTACGGACTGGATCATGCTCTGCTTCATTATGTCACAGTACATGTTGCCATTCATGGTTCCCTCAATGAACTGTAGCTCCCCAGTTCCGGCAGCACTCATTCAGCCTCAGACCATGCCACTCCCACCACCATGCTTGACTGTAGGCAAGACACACTTGCCTTTGTACTCCTCACCTGGTTGCCGCCACACGCTTGACACCATCTGAACCAAATAAATGTATCTTGGTCTCATCAGACCACAAGACTTGGTTCCAGTAATCCATGTCCTTAGTCTGCTTGCCTTCAGCAAACTGTTTGCGGGCTTCTTGTGCATCATCTTTCATCCTTCTGGGACGAAAGCCATGCAGACCAATTTGATGGAGTGTGCAGTGCATGGTCTGAGCACTGACAGCCTGACCACCTACCCCTTTAACCTCTGCAGCAATGCTGGCAACATTCATACGTCTATTTCCAAAAGAAAACCTCTGGATATGATGCTGAGCACGTGCACTTAACTTCTTTGGTCGACCATGGTGGGGCCTGTTCTGAGTGGAACCTGTCCTGGTAAACCACTGTATGGTCTTGACCTCCATGCTGCAGCTCAGTTTCAGGGTTTTGGCAATCTTCTTATAGCCTAGGCCATCTTTATGAAGAGCAACAGTTCTTTTTTTCAGGTCCTCAAAGAGTTCTTTGCCATGAGGTGCCATGTTGAACTTCCAGTTCAACATGGCGAAAAAGCCCCCCACCCGCCTTCTCGAGTCCCAGATCCCGGGGCCTTCTCCTGCACAAATGCAGGCTCCGGCAGCCGGCTTGGTGTGGTGTGACGGCATGCTTGGTGGGGGCGGGGAGGGGGGGGCAGCGACTCGCGCCCCCATAAGGGGCCAGTGACTGGCTGTAATTTGGACAGGCGGAGCCTAAAGCTCCGCTTTCTACCCTCCTCCGTTCGGCTTTACTGCATCGCACGTCTCCCTGGCCCGGGGTGGGATCTGTCTGATAAAAGAAGGAGGAGAAGGAGAGAGAAAGAGAGGCACGAGGGGAACCCCCTAGCCAGGACAGCAGGTAAAATTGAGTAAATTACTGTTACTCTTGTAATGTGCACATGCATGGGAGGATCACTTTATTGTGATATCATGATCTGTATATTCATTTCCATATTGAGCACAGATTGGCTGCTTGGGTGCATGTTCCAAGCAGCTAATCTGTGCTCAATATGGAAATGAATATACAGATCATGATATTGCAATAAAGTGATCCATGCTACAAACTCATTAAACAGCCCACCTTCAGTGAAAGTTCATGTACTGCAAACTTTGCAGTACATGAACTTTCACTAAGACCCTTTTTACATTGGGGCATCAACGGCAAAGCGCCGCTAATAGCGGCGCTTTACCGTTGCTTTTGCGGGGGGGTTAAAACTGCAGCGGCGCTTTGCCGGCGGTTCGGCCGCACTGCCCATTCATTTCAATGCATACACCGCTCCTTCACCACTCCAAAGATGCTGCTTGCAGGAGTTTTTTTTAATGCCCTGCCAGCGCATCGCCTCAGTGTAAAAGGACTAGGGCTTTCACACTGAGACTGCAGGCCTGAAAAACACCTCAGTGTGGAAGGGGTCTAAAGGTGTACTGTTTAATGAGTTTGTAGCATGTATCACTTTATTGCAATATCATGATCTGTATATTAATGACTTTCACTGAATGTGGACTGTTTAATAAGTTTGTATTGATTTCAGCATGTGCAAAGTGCTCTATGCATGCTGAAATCAAAACAAACTCATTAAAGAGGTTAAGGCTGTGCTGATTGCCACTGATTAGGCAGCACTCTTAAGCTGCACTGATAAGGCAGCACTGATATGCTACACTGGTGATGCTGCACTGATGAGCACTGGTGAGTCTGTGCTGATGGGCACTGGCGAGACTGCCCTGATGGGCACTGGTGAGGCTGCATTGATGGGCACTGGTGAGGCTGCACTGATGGGCACCGGTGAGGCTGCTCTGATGGGCACCGGTGAGGCTGCTCTGATGGGCACCGGTGAGGCTGCTCTGATGGGCACCGGTGAGGCTGCATTGATGGGCACCGGTGAGGCTGCATTGATGGGCACCGGTGAGGCTGCATTGATGGGCACCGGTGAGGCTGCATTGATGGGCACCGGTGAGGCTGCACTTATGGGCACCGGTGAAGCTGCATTGATGAGTACTGATGGGGCTGCATTGATGGGTACTGATGAGGCTGCATTGAAGGGCAGTGATGAGGCTACACTTGGTACCCAGTTTTAATGTAGAGAGAGGAAGAGGTGGAGCTCTAGGATGAAAAGGTGGAGCCTAAAAGGGAAGGGGTATGGTTTACAGATGACAGGGCGGGACTTAAACTGAAAGGGGTGTGACGTTGACAAGAAGGGGTGGGTCATAATTAAATTAGGAGTGCATGGGTTTAGTCAGGCCTAGGGCAGCAAAAAACCTAAATACACCACTGCACACAGCATGGGCATACTTACACCCCAAAACACATTCTGCTACTCCTCCGGAGTATGAAGTTATCACATGTGTGAGACTTTCTCACTGTCTGGACTGATTATGTACTGTACATTGTATCTTGTGTATCACACAAATCAACCAATTGTGTCAAAACCAATGTGCTATAATTTCACCTCAGTGGTCAGGGAAATTAGCTTACTGTAGCGCCACCTGTAGCTGTCCCAATTCCTGTAGGTCAAGCAAGCCTAGCCTACTGGTACATGATTGCCCCCAGGAATCCAGGGACATTGTCAGCAAACAGGCAAAGGATTGGTCCAGGCAGTGGTCAATAAACAGAAAGTCATAAAAACAGGCTCATGGAGTGTATGTAAACAATAGTTCAGGCAAACATGCAGCAATAACTGCTGAGATGGCAATTACAGTCTCGTCGGCCCGTCTTGGTCCACCCAGGAGGCCGCAATCTCCACCCTTCTCAGGAGCTCAGCCAGATCGGCACCCAGCAGGTCAGTATTAGGACCCGCTCCCTCCCGACCCTCCCAGGTCTGCACCGACCTACCTCCAGGTAGGGCCCACCATCCTTCGGACCCCCTCAGCCCGGTCCCCGTCCCCCCCCAGGGCTCCACCGCAGCCGCCGTCCAATCACCCCCACTGCTCTAAGTCACTAGACTCGGGGGACAGACTACGGCTGCGGCACAGCTCCGGCAAGCCAGCACCTCATACCCCTCCCACACCCATCCAGGGTGCTCCGTGCCCTATTTCTCCTGGAACACCCCCTGCAGGGACACAGGTTAACACCGGGGACCTGGATTCCACGGCTCTGGCCTGACTAGTGTCCTCCATAGATCCTCCAAGATGCAGGCACCACCAGGCTAATCAGTAAGCCGGCACCCCCCCTACCAATCGCCCCCCTCCCCCTCTCCTCCGGATCTTCCTGCTCAGGTAAGCCCCCCGGGTACCCTAGCAGTTGATTCAGGCTCCTGAGTCGATCGCCCTTCAGGGTGTCAGGAAGGAATTTTTTCCTCTGCTGTAGCGATTGGCCAGCTCATCTAGGGGTTTTTCCATCAACAGGAGGGAGGTAGGTAGCCCCCCATCACCCCCAGTACTCCACACCATCATTCAGCCGGCAACTATATCTCCAGCAGCAGAAGCAGCCATACAATCCCTCCATCCCCCAGCAACTCAGCATCCTCCTTCAGCAACAGTCTTTACCATCATGTGCAATTTCAAGTACACTGTGGACACCCTCCACAGGCTAAGAAACACCGCCTTAACTTTACCAACCGCCACTCAAAAAAGACTAAAAAAAGAAAAATTATTACGGACCAGACCACAATCAACCATCAAATACAGGGAGACACCAATCCAACCACAACAACTAGCATGCGCCCTGATCAACACTAGATCTGCAGTCAAGCACAGACTGGAAATCCACGACTTCATTACCGAAAACAACCTAGATTGCCTCTTCATTACAGAAAGTTGGCTAACATCCGACTGCAACACCATCCTAACGGAACTGGTGCCTGAGAACTACAGCATCCTAACTGAGCATAGAGTAGGAAAAAAAGCAGGAGGTCTAGCAGTGATCTTCAAATCGCACCTTGTGTTCACCAAACCAACTTCACAGAACTCAGTGCCTTTTATGGAAACACTCTCCCTGCGGCTTCAAACAACACCCCAAGACACCATTCACATACTACTATGCTACAGACCACCAGGACCAAAGACCAATCTCCTTACACCACTCACTGAATTCATTTCAATGCACACCCTGAAAAACAAAAATTTTCTGATACTTGGGGACTTTAACCTTTGGGCAAACTCTACCCAAGACCCTATCGTGACCGCCTGCATTAACCAACTGGAAGAACTTGGTCTTCAACAGCTGATAAATGCTCCCACGCATGGTTCAGGACACACTCTAGACCTCATCTTCGAACAGAATATGGACATCAACATATTCGACAACACACCGCTTCCATGGACGGACCACCACGCCATCAAGTTTAAAGTCACCACCAACACCACCCTCCAAAAACAGAAACATAACAACAACACACTGGAACAGACCTCAGAAGAAACTACACTCTGAACTCTTCAAAACCACATTATCAAACAAAATACCATTGTTAAACTTAAACCTCTCAACGGAACAAACACTCAACTTCCTAAACAAGGCACTATTACAAACAGCAGACTTGGTGGCGCCAAAACGCAGAACACTCATCTATGTAAAAAACTCCAGATGGTTTAATGGCACCCTCACACTACTCAAACAAGAACGTAGAAGAGCTGAAAGGGCATGGAGAAGAAATCCTACCAAGGAAAACCATACAAAATACAAAGTACTCACTGTGAAATACCACAAAGCAATCTTCAAAGCCAAAAAAGAACATTTTTCAAACACCATCTCAACTGCTTTAAACCGACCGCGGGAACTTTTCAAAATAGTCGCCCAATCAATGAACCCTACCTGCTTAGAGCCCCCAGCAAATGATACTCAAGAATTCTGCAATGAGCTATCAAATTTCTTCATCGACAAAATCGACAATATTCGGAAATCAATTCATCAGAAAAAAACTCACCCAAAGCAAGAAGAGGATATCAACACGAACATCACAAAACCACCAGATTTCTCTTTAACACCAATCTCCACTGACACGATTAGAAACATTATGAGAAGTGTTCGAGACAGCACATCTCCAAATGACATAATTCGCACAAAACTCCTGAAAGAGTGTTCCGACATTCTGGCCCCTACTATAACACACCTCATAAATCAGTCATTCAAAGAGGGGATTGTGCCAACCACCCTCAAGCAAGGTATCATCAAACCCCTACTAAAGAAACCCAATCTCGACCCTAAGGACCCTAACTACCGCAGACCAATAACAAGCCTCAACACCATCTCCAAGATTATGGAGAAAGCATTAGTACAACAGCTACAGCGCCACCTGGACACACACCAACTCCTGGATCCTCTGCAATCAGGCTTTCGCCCAGGGCATGGCACCCAACTGTACCTTTGCGTCACCGGACAAAAAGATCACCATCAACAATTAGAGAAATGCCTCACTCTGATAGATGACTGGATGACCATTAGCTCCCTCAAACTCAACGGTTCAAAAACAGAACTTCTTCTCCTACACGCTAACCAAAATGCCAAAAACAAGACTCCATGGACACCTCACACCATCTTAGGACAGACCGTCTCTCCGAGCACCAAAGTCAAGAGTCTCGGCGTTATCTTTGACTCAGAAATGACAATGGATGCACAAATAGGATCGGTAGTCAGCGGATCCCACCATCTCCTCCGCCTGTTACGTAGACTTATCCCCTTCATCCCAGAAGAGGACAAAGCAGCAGTAGTTGGAACAATCATCAATTCCCGACTCGATTACGCTAACTCGCTCTACATAGGATTACCCCAATATCAGCTTGCGCGCTTACAACTCATCCAAAATGCGGCAGCAAGACTGTTAACAGGAAAAAACCCTGGGAGTCAATCTCCCCATCCATGAGGAGCCTACAGTGGCTAACCATAAAGAATCGGATCACATTCAAGACCCTCTGCCTCACCCACAAATGCATACAAGGAAACGCGCCTCAATACCTTCGAGAGAAGATAAAACACTACACACCCAATCGCAATCTTCGATCATCTAACTAAAACCTCCTTCTTATTCCCAAATACCGCTACAAAGCAAAGGGAGAATAAAGATTCGCAGTCCAAGGACCTCAGCTATGGAACGCACCTCCGCCCCACATCCGCATGGAAGAAAACCACCTGGCTTTCAGGAAAAAACTCAAGACCTTCCTCTTCTAGAAGCTGACAACACCAAACGCAGCAGCTCCTTGAGGCGATTCAGTTCGCATTTGCAGCGCTTTATAAATTTTTTCATTCATTCATGAGGCCGGGGCATAAGTTGTGAAGCACTGTGGGGCTGCTATCCTCAGAGTTGAGCCAGCTCTGTGAGTGAGACAAAAAGAAGGAAGAAAGCGGTGTAAGCGCCACCTAAGTGCAGTATCACAAGGGGGTTTATTAGAACAATGTTTAAAAACACTTACAGAGTGTTAGACAAAACAAGCTTATTGTGTTCTGGCTCGTACACCAAAGGTCCTCAATCCTGCATGGTCCGCCGGGTTCAGGCTCCCTGAGAAGCAATGGAGGAGGAATGGATGTTCTTGCAATGCACAGGAAGTCCACACCAACCAGCAACCTCTTCCTCTCCTGGTGACGTCACATCCACCAGAGTGTTCCTTGCTGGTTGGCGTGGACTTCCTGTGCATCGCAAGAATGTCCATTCCTCCTGACTCTGTCTGAATGCTGCCTTTTGATTTAGTCTCTGTCTGCTCATTCTGCTTATCCGCCCATCTGTTTGCCATTACCGACCCTGGCCTGACTTTGACTACTCTTCTGCCTGCCGCTTGTACTTGATCTGCCTGACCTGTGCCTATGTCCAGTTCCGGTCTCCCTGCCAGTACAGCCTGCTCTTCAGCAATGCACTGCTCTTCAGCAATGCTCAGCCTGCTCTTCAGCAATGCACTACTCTTCAGCAATGCTCAGCCTGCTCTTCAGCAATGCACTGCTCTTTAGCAATGCACAGCCTGCTCTTAAGCAATGCACGCACTGCTTTTCAGCGTCCTCTAATGGGAGACCAGCAGTGGCGGCTGGTGGTAAACTTTTTGGGGGGGACAATCCATCCACCGCCGCCACCAGCCCTGCACTTACCCCACCTAGGTCACGGGCTTCCTCCAGGTGGCGGGAGGTGGCTTCACCTTGTGTCTCCTCCTTCCTCGACTTCATGGCGGCGTGGCCTCCCCTGCGTCTCTTTCCTCTTCCTCCTCAGCGGCCAATAGGATCACTTCTCCTCTGAGCCGGGATAGGCCAGGAGGAGAATCAGAAAGACAATAGCGAATATTAATTTACTATTGTCACACAACTGGTTAGGCTCGGGGGACAGTGCCTCCGGCTCTAATCATGTGCGTCTAAAAAACAAAACAAAACAAAAAAAACCCATTGGAATCCATGCGTCCGGCACCCTGCATTTAGATTAGGGGGTGGGCACATGAATTAGAGGGGCGGCACCCTTGCGCCCCGTATGGACGAGCCACCACCAGAGACCAGTCAGGCACTCATGTCAACTCTGTGCTCAGGCGCTCCTGTCACTTTTCAGGCTGCCTGAGCCAGAGGTGTAAGAGAAGTCTACCTCTACACGTCAGACTCCACCACCAGATACGTTACAGCTGCTGTGATTGGCTCTGGAACCATAAAATCGTTGTGACCAATCACAGAGATCACACAGTAGTAAGCAAGGCATCATAAATGACAGCCTTGTTTACTATAGTAACTGTGATCGTTGTGATTGGTCTCAGTGGTCACATGGTCCCAGGGCCGCCCACAAGGGCTCGGCACCGTGATTGGTAATCAGCTTTGTCCGGTGGACAAAGTCAGTTACAGAGTGCACTTCTATGGGCCACAGGAAGTTTGCACGAGGAACAGTGCTTGGAGAACCTAGGGGTACGTCCTCCCAGAACTAGAGACCACCTGCCTGGTCATTTATAAGTATTGGCTGGGCGCGAAGTGATTAATGCTGACCCCTGAACTCTGTGTGTTACTTACCTTCGACCCCTGCGCTCTATGCTTTACAATTTCTTGACCCATAGCAACATGGGTTCAGGTTTTATTCTAATATAACATTTTAATTCCTGCCCACTTTTACAACAATTTGGCTACACCCACAATTCGCCATGGGGCGCTACTAGTACCGCATCATTTCCTTTGTGACTAAATGTTTTAGGGCAAGGTAAAAAATGAGGGAGTGATTTTGTGAGCATGGCTACAAATCAAGGTGTGGTTTTGTAGATGTGATCATCAGGGTGTTGCCAGATTTCATTTTGAAAAGCTGATAACCTTACCTTACAGACATTCAAAAAAAAAAATTGTCAGTGGTTATGGAATGACAACAGTGTTGGAATTGACACTGCCGGGTAGGTGATCAATCTACCTAAACAGATCATGACAATTATCACAATCTTTTGTGGAACTCTAGGATGCTTTTGCGCAACTGGCCTGCCTGGGGGCAAGGTAAATTACAATTCCCTCCCTAGAAAACGGGTTCATCATGATGTAGAAAGAGTTAAATATAAGTAAATTAGACAACGTTTAAAAAACTTTATCGTGAATAATATCAAAATTTCCCAGTGTTTCCCAACCAAGATTCCTTGGGAAATGGTCTGAGAAAGGATGCTGGAATTAATGCAGATAGTCATACTGAGGCTGGAAGATCCTATGAGAATATTTTCCACAATTAAATACATATGTACACAAATAATTTATTGGTGTAAAACTCAATAGAAATTCTATTTAGTGCCCTTGTAATGTTTTGATTTAAACTAGTCAAAGACGTTTATGGGAACCTCCTGTAAAGGTCACTCTAGCAACAACAAAGAAAATCCAGCATATAACAATTGTAGTTATCTACATCTTCCAAACAATTTTGTCATTGGGACTTAATCAGAAATTTGACTAAGCCACAGTGACCTAGCAGGGTGATGAATACTAAAAAGTAAAAAATAAAAAAAAACAGTAAGGGTTGGTTCACACCACTAAAACGCACTCCATATCTGTCCTGGATGCGTTTCTGCATGCACATTTTTTAAACGTTTTTGGCACAATCCCGTACGCTTTTAATGCATTTTACTGCATTTCAGTACAGTCCAGTGCAGGAAAAATGCAGCACGTTCTACTTTTTTTCTGGAACTGAAAAGCCCTGGAACTGATTGCACTGGTGTGAACTATGCCATTGGAAACCATATAACCTACATTTCATGTGTTTTTGATGCATGTGGTGTGAACTGGCCCTAAATCATGTGAGTATGATAGTAATTATTTAATCTTTCAATGATGTCAGTAGCCTGCATAAACCATGGATTTTTTGCTTTCTCTCTGCACTATGGTAATTACCCTGGAAATTGACCTGCAATAATTTCACGATTTGGGTTTTTCCCCAGAAAGTAGGCTATCCTCTATTCATGTCTTAAATTTTCTTGGAATTATCTTTGTGCAGAATTTTAAATAATAAAATGGAATTCTTATATACCTGAAATCTTGAGTATTTATGCACAGTGACATTTGTTCACATCAAAATACAGGTATAAAAACCTACAAGTTTAATTAATAAACCAATGATAGCATTATCGTTTAATTCTGTTTCAGTCCTTTATTCTGAGGTGCTTTGTCAGTGGACATTTTGCTGGTTGTACCAAAGTCAATCCATCGATCGACTTCAGTACAACCTCCTGTCAGATTTTTTCATGCTATAGCCACCATCAGTGACCATTGTGTTCTGCAGGCAGGAAAGGCTCCCCACCAACAGAAGACACTAGAGCTGCAAGAGGGATTCTCCCATCAACACTGACTTTGTTGATGGGAGAATCAAGCAATTTTCTTTCTTTCCAACCATGGTGGAATGAAAGAAATTTGCATAATCAATGGGCTGATTTAAGGGGTCTATGTATAAAGCATTTGCTGTCTGGATGTCTTAATCATTTGCACAGACATCACAAATGTTTGCTGTATTCTTTGTAATATGATAATCTCCTATGATTGCCAGCTCCATCTAGTGGTCATAATGCAGTATTGTCCTGAAATACCTCTAACAAAATAAATACCACACTATATCCACAAGATGGAGTTGATCATAGGAGATAATCAAATTGCAAACAATATGACAAACATTTGTGGTGCCCTTGTGAATGGTTAAGACATCCACACATTAAATGTTTTATATATAGACCCCCTAGGCTTTGAGAAGACATGTTAAAGCTGCAAAGTGCCTAGTTACCTTTCTATAACACAACTCTAGCTCTGAGCATAAATTTCAGATGGATTGGTTAACTCCAGTGTGCTGACCTACCTAACAACAGAGGAAATGCATAATAAGTGGATGGCAAAATGATATGCTTGTCCTTAAAGTATATATTTAGGCTTATGTACAGTAGTTAAGAAAAATGCATTAACCCATAGTAATGAATCATATTTTGCCTTTTATCCTATTTCTATAAAAATAACTGCAATTGCTTGATATACAGTACTGTGTAAAAGTATTGGCAAGGTGTGAAAAAATACTGTAAATTAAGAATGCTTTCAGAAATGGAAGTGTTAATAGTTTATTTTTATCAATTAGCAATATGGAAAGTAAATGAACAGAATAGGAATCCATATCAAAATCAATATTTGGTGTGATCGCCCTTTGCCTTCAAAACAGCATAAATTCTCCAGTTCTTCTAGGTACACTTGCACACAGTTTGTAAAGTAACTCAGCGGGTAGGCTGTTCCAAACATCTTGGGAATTATTATTATACAGGATTTATATAGCACCAACAGTTTACGCAGTGCTTTGCAACATAAGGGCAAACAGTACAGTTACAATACAATTCAATACAGGAGTGATCAGAGAGCTTTGCACATTAGAGCTTACAATCTTACAAAAAGGGAGGGTCGAGAGATACAAAAGTTAATAACTGTGGGGGATGAGTTGATGGAGAAAAGTACAGTTAGGTGGTGGCAGGGTAAGGCCCCTTTCACACTTATACGACTTCAAAGTCGCGAGATTTGACCGCGATTTCGCGGGCGCTATTTTGCCGCGATTTGGGAGCAGTACTACTTTGTACGACTTTGCCACAACTTTGGCATTAACAAATAAAAACATACATGGTGTGAGGCTTGTGCTTACAGCTTGTGCTTACAAAGTCGTACTGAAATCGTGTCTATATTATTCAGGTACGATTTGCATGCTACTTGAGGGTTTAACATTGAGGTCTATGGAGTACAACTCGCATGGAAGTTGGACCAAAGTAGTGCAGGGACTACTTTGAAGTCGGCATGACTTAAAGTCGTGCCAATATGAATGGTAGTCATTGAAAATCATGGAGAATGACTTGTCATACGATTTTGCAGTACAAAATCGTGGGACAAGTTGTATAAGTGTAAAAGGGGCCTAAGCCTCTCTGAAGAAAAGGGTTCTCATGGATCATCTAAAAGTGGACAGATTGGGGTAGGGAGTTCCAGAATATGGGAGAGGCTTGGGAGAAGTCCTGGAGGAAAGCATGGGAGGAGGTGACAAGGGAGCTAGAGAACAGGAGGTCTTCAGAGGAATGAAGAGAATGATTAGGTTGGTATTTTGAGACTAGGTTAGTGATGTAGCTGGAGGCAGAGTAGTGAATGGCTTTGTAAGTTGTTGTTAGTACTTTAAAATTAATTACTTGAGTGAGCGTAAGACAGTGGAGGGATTGGCAGATAGGGTAGCAAATACTGAGTGGTTGGTAAGGTGAATGAGTCTGGCAGCAGCATTCATGATGGAGTGAAGGGGGGATATCCCATGTAAAGGTAAGCCAATGTGGAGGGAGATGCAGTAGTTGAGGCCAGAGGTGACCAGGGAGTGAACAATGAGCTTTGTGATGTCATTGGTTAGGAAGTGGCATATTTTGGAGATGTTGTGGAAGTTGAGGTGGCAAGCTTTGAACATTGACTGGATGTGGGGCCAAAAGAATAGTTCAGAGTCCAGAATTTCACCTAGCACCTCAGCATGTGGGGACGGGCTACTAGTTGAGCCATCGATCCTGACAGAGAAGTCAGGGGAAGGGGCACGTGAGGTAGGAAATATTATGAGCTCAGTTTTGGATACATTAAGTTTGGAGAAGTGGCGTGACATCCAGTCTGATATGTCCGTTAGTAAATTAATGATGCGTGTGGAGACTGGTGGAGTGAGCTGAGGGGTAGAGAGATAGTTTAGGTGTCATCAGAGTAGAAAAGGTATTGTAAGCCATGGGAGGCTATTAACTGACCCAGAGAGGAAGTGTAGATTGAGAATAGGAGAGGTCTAAGAACAGAACCTTGGGGGACCCTAGCAGAGAAAGGTAGCGGAGAAGTGGAAGTAGAATTGTAAGTAACACTGAAGGTGCGGTGGGATAGGTAGGATGAGAACCAATGAAGAGTACAGTCACAAAGACCAGAAGGAGAGTTTTTTGAGGAGGAGGGAGTGGTCCACCGTGTGAAAGGCAGCAGAGAGGTCCAGCAATAGAAGTACAGAAAAGTGTCCATTGGTTTTGGCCATTAGTAGATCATTTGTGAGTTTTAAGAGAGCAGTTTCTATGGAGTGTTGAGGGGTAAAATCCAGACTGAAGGGATCAAGAAAGTCGTTCTCAGTAAAATGGTCGCTCAGCTGGTTGTAAACCAGACATTCAAGGAGTTTGGAGGAAAAGAGGAACAAGGAGATGGAGTGTAGGTTGTTAAGATTGGTGGGGTCCAGTGACTAGTGCATGTTTTAGAGAGCTGGGGAAGATGTCAGAAGAGATAGAGTCTGAAGATGTGAGTTAGAGAGTGTAGGATAGTACCAGAGGGTGACCGTAGCATTTGCAAGGTAACAGGGGGCAGGTGGTTAGGTAGGTATTAGAAAAAAGTTTAGCAACCTCATCTATGGTAGCTGGGTTGAATGAAGGAAGTAATGATTGTACCTATGGACATGAAGTGTTAAGTTAAGTAACCCTCGTTTCTCTCCCTCTCCTCGGCATTACAACTGTGGGCTCCCAGCTGTAACAGCTTGCAGCTTCACAGCCAGGTGTGCACTGCACCTCCTGAATGGTCGGGCTATCTTCTGGGACCTGTGACGTGTCTCAGAAGATTGCAGGGAGGGGGGGGGACTTCCTGTCAGATTGCCTAGGCGGTCCGAGTGGGAGTGGATACCTGTCAAAACTAGGTACCCGCCCCCCTTTGAATATTTTCAGTAAAAGTGTATCACTTCTATTATGTGTTGACGCAGATGCAGTCTTCTTTTTTCCTCAAATTGGACTATCTATTTCTAACTTCTTCTTCTGTAACCACATGCAGTAAACAGGATTAGAGGGGATTTTAGAATGGCATGGTCAGCCAGGAACTTGGGTGTCATTAAAGAAGCCACAGATAAGTAACAAACAAAAAGAATAAATAAATAGGTTCTTTTTCACAATTCTTTGCAAAAAAGAAAAAATGGATGGCAAGAATAAATGCACACGCTTCCATAGCCATGTGAACATTACAGTATAGGTAAGCAACTCTAGAGAAGAACTCCAAAGTAATGGAAACGCAGGATATTATCTTAACGTGGGGAATAACAAAAATCAATAATACTGCCAATGATCCCTTTAACCTTAGTTCTTTACAAATAGACAAACTAATAATTAATAGACCTGACACCCTCTATAATGTGTTTGTGCTCTGCTTTTTCTAGTACAGAGACAGCAACAGCACACAGAGATACCAGTAATTTTAACTTTGACATATCTCAGACTATTAGAGCCATGGGGACATCATAAAGTAATGGTGTATTGGGGGTTAAGAAAGTCACTTTTGCAAACACAGGACTTAAGGCTCACTGCCAGGTATGCTTCAGACTTTAAAAGGAAATATGATTACATAGAAAAGAGAAGAGTAAAACAAATTATTTTAGCAGCAATTGAAAAACATGCTCATCTAAAAATAATTCCAGGACAAACAACATATGGTGTATCATGGCTTTGCCCCTTATTATATATTTATAGTTTTCCTCTGTCACTGCGCTGTCACTGTTCTGTGCTGTGAAAAAGGAGATTTTTTGTATATATTCCAAACTGGGTTGATATAGGAAGAATTAAAATGCATTTAAAAGGGCTAAATGCGTTTCTGAGTGAACCTTCATACCCTCCTCAAGAACTCAACACAGTGATCTATTCACAGCTATTATTATTATACAGGATATAGCGACAACAGTTTGCACAACGCTTTACAATAGAAAGGGAGACAGTACAGTTACAATACAATAAAATACAAGAGGGTTGAGAAGGCCCTGCTCATAACAGCTTACAATCTAATAGGGTGGGGCAAGTGGTACAAAAGGTTATAACGGGGGGGGGGGGGGGATGAGCTGATAGAAGTGATAAATGTTTAGATATAACAAGGGAGTGAATGAGTAGCTTGGTGGTTTCATTAGTTAAAAAGGGTCAGATTTTAGAGATGTTACAGAGAAGTCTACAAGATTTTTACAGCGATTGGATTTAGGGCAGAGTCCAGGATTACAACTAGTATCTTGGCCTGAGGGGAGGGACTGATAGTGGCAATTATTGATTTTGATTGAAAGGTCATGAAGGGGGGCACAGGTGGGGAGATATTATCAGCTTAGTTTTAGGGATATTTTGTTTAAGGAAGTGGTGCAACATCCATGTTGAAATGTCAGAGAAGGTGTAGATATAGAAGAGGTCCAAGAACAGAGCCTGGGGGGATCCCTACAGAAAAAGGAAGTGGAGAGAAGACCGTTATAGGTAACACTGAATGAACGCTGAAGAAGTAGGGGGAAAATCAGTATAGAGCAGAAGCTTGGAGGCTAAGGCAGTGGAGTTTAATGAGAAGGAGTAGGTGGTCAACAGTATCAAAGACTTCAGAGAGAGACCTTCAGGTTGGTGGATATACTGCAGCCCACACCTGCTTGAAACCCTATGATATGATATACATTGACTTAACTCTGCTTGTGTCCCACTGGTGAAATTTCCTTCACTTTCTGGCCTGTGGATACTATAAGAAGTGAGAATAAACTGTGCCAGGACAAGGTCATCCAGCGCCCAGGGCAAAGATGCCAAACTACGCCCTCCATTCATTATGTGGAAGCTTAGGGGATCCTACCCCCAGCAGCTCCAAATTTATCAATCATGTTTTGCGTAGACCTGGAAGTACGCAGTGATGTTGTGGGACCTTTCTGCTGTGTTCTCTGCCCCTGCTGGTCTCCTTGTGCCATTATCAAGATCACAGAAGAAAAATGTGGGTAGGGGGTGGGTAAATCAGCAAACCCAACACTGTGCCACACTGACAGTACAAACAAGCCAGCAGCTGTGTTCATAGGATACAGGAGTGCTCCACTGGCAGGAAGGAGGGGATGGAGGGGAAGAGAAAACTCCACCCACCTTCTCCTGGCTCTCTCCTCCTCTCCTGGCCACTTCTAACACTTGGCTGTGTGGGTTGTGTTCTCTCTTCACCTTCTTTTTCCTGCCAGTGCAGCACTCCCATCATTTTGTGAACACCACTGCCGGCTTGTTAATACAGGAACTCTGCACTGATAGGAAGGAGAAAGTGGAGAGAGAGCGCAGCCTGCACTCTGCTCTCTCTCCTCACTGCTTCAAGCGCTGGGCTGACAGAAGTAGTGATGCTGCTGTCACTACTTCTGTCAGCCTTGTAGCAGAATGGGCTCACTACACAGCGCCCCATTCCTTACAGTAAACAGCTGCGCCTAGCTTCCCCTCCTGCCCACCCCTTGTCCTGGTCCTAAGAGTAAATATATTCTCAAAATAGGAGAAATCCTAATACTGCAGCAGCTTTCCTCATTGTTTCATCGATTTTTGTTCTGGTGACAACTCTTTGGATTTTCCCTCACTTTCCGTCCCGCATGACCAAAAAACAGAGGAACCGAATCTTCCTAGCAGGGCCACAGAAAACAATAAAATGTTAACACGGCTGCTAACCACTCTCTACTCTTTCCAAAACAATTTTTTTTTTTGGGCTTTACATAGATTTTAACTAAGTTTTATGTTCTCTATTTAGTTAGTTGTGTTAAAAACAAGCAGGTGGATCTAATAAAGTGGCCAATGAGTGTATATGTTGTTAATGAAAACTGAACAAAAAATACTATTTTTTTAATGTGCCCTGTAATGTTTTTCCTGGTGACTTTGATCCTATCTCCAACCCCAAACCAAGACTTAAATGTTTCAGAACCTTTAACCCAGTTCTATATCATGGACAATTTATTTCAAAACATTAAAATGTGGAGTACTGTACATTGAAATTTGTTGAATAAAAACAAGATGGTTGGTCACTTATACCCTGTAGAGGGCAGAAGAGAGTCATCAAATGATTTACATTAACCTTCTCTACATGTGGGGCAGTCAGCTTCATGGGCCATAGAGAAGAGGTCATAATATAGAGTGCAGCTGTTCTCTGTTATCTTCTGTCATGAATTTCAATAATGAATAGCTGGGCAGTAATATTTCATTAATTGCTATTCAAATGGAAAAGGTGATTTTACTTATCTCTACATAACATTGAGAAAAACAGAGTATCTAAAAAATAAATCATTATTACAACTAAGGCCTTGTGCACAATGCAGCTGTCAAATGCCTGTCTTCGTCAATTGCCCGTCTATGTTAGCCTATGTGTCCATGCACACATATACATTTACAGGCTTTTACAGGTAGGGGCGTTTAGGGGCTAAAAACAGAATACCTCAAAATCCCATTCAGGAGAGAAGCGTTTGGGCAGAAAAAAAAAACTCAACAAACCTAAATGCATGTAAACAAACCTAAATACTAAGGGGTCACTTCACCAACGTTTACCGCATGCGATAACGTGGTCAAGTAACTCATTTGAATTAAAAAGTGTCAGTAAATATCGTTTAAAAGCTCTTAAGTCCAATTCACAAATGGACCAGAGAGTAAAAAAGACATGCAATATTTACCATCAGGGTTTTGCTGGTGGTATCACATGCGGTATTTGTCAAAAAACAGCATGGGGTCGGAGGACCTCCACGCTGTTTTTTTGACAAATAGCTGGTTGCTAAGGAGCGGGCCGGGAAGCCGGCCGCCGTGTTCTTAACGTTGAATGACTCATCAGCTGTCAGTGGGTTGCCCACTGACAGCTGAATATTAAAAAAATGCCAACAATTAAAAATGATGACAAAAAAACAGCATGGCATTCCCTCCAATGCATACCAGGCCCTTCGGGTCTGATATGGATTTTAAGGGGAACCCAATGCCAAAATGAAAAAAACACTGTGGGGTTCCCCTCAAAATCCATACCAGACCCTTATCTGAGCATGCAGCCTGGCAGATCAAGAAAGAGGGGGGATGAGTGAGAGCCCCACCCTTCTCAACCATACCAGGCCACATGCTCTCAACATGGGGGGGTGGGTGCTTTCAAGCGGGGGGGAGGGGGTTGTGGGGGTCTGCGGGCAGGCGGCTTATCTGAATCCGGAAGCCCCCTACCCATTCACCAAAAAAGTGTCAAAAAGTGAAAAAAAAAAAATAGAAACAGTTTTTGATAATTCTTTTATTAAAAAAAGAACAAAAACAGTGTTCCCCGATGTAAATCCATCCTCAATCATGCCACCAGCCACACCCAAAAAAGAAAAAAAACAAAAACGTTCCCACCGTCCATGGGGGCTGACCGCCTACTGCAGGCTGCACTGTTTGATAGTTTTTACATAGGTAAGGGGTGGGGCCACCTGGCGACATCACCTGCTAGTCAAGCCCCCTTGTGACATCACCGACCCTGCATGCACCGGTCAGTGATGTCACAAGGGGCAGGACCACTAGGTGACATTGCTAGGTGGCCCTGTCCCTTACCTATATAATAACTGTCAAACAGTGGAACCTGCAGTACCACGGTCAGTCTTTCATGGACAGCGGGAGCATTTTTTATTTTTTTTTACATCGGGGGACACTGTTTTTTTAATTTTTTAATAAAGGAATTGTCAAAAACCGTCTCTGTGTTTTTATTACTTTTTGACAGAGGCCCCCTGCCCCAAAGCACCCACCCCCCCATGTTGAGGGCATGTGGCCTGGTATGGTTCAGGAGGGCTGCATGCACAGATAATGGTCTGGTATGGATTTGGGGGGGGGGGCCACATCCTTTTTGTTTTTTTTAACTTTGGCGTGGGGTTCCCCTTAAAATCCATACCACTCCCGAAGGGTCTTGTATGCATTGGGGTGGAACCCACGCTGGTTTTTTTTTCATAGTTTTACAGCTGATGAGTCATCTGTTGTTAAGAACTCGGCGGCCGGCTTCCCGGCCTGCTCCTTAGCAATCAGCTCAATTCGGTTAATTATGGCATTAAATAATGCGGTAATTACCGCTAAAATGAACAAATTGCGCATTCGGTATTTAACGCAAAATTCTTAGTAAATTGAACTTTCACAACTGATCTACCGCATGCGTTATTTTACCACATTTTATTTGCCGTTGTTTAACTCTTAGTAAATTGACCCCTAAGCGCTTGAATATTCATCCATTTCAATGTCCAGTATATATTAATATCCTGGTCAATGAAATGAATGAAAGTCTAAACACTTGGCACGCCTAAAATGCTTTTAAACACACTGAAAAACACGGCCTTACATGCTTTTTTAATGCTGATTTTCTCCTGTCAGGAGAAAGACATTCACAAGACCCCAGTGTGTATGGGGCCTAAAACACATTAGGTCAGAAAGAAACACTCTAGGCCCGATACGGGGTCAGAGGTGGCCAGGAGACAGCAAAACTTGTTCCAGGAGACAGCCAGAGGTTGGTGTATGGTCCGTAGCCTGCTGTATTTCCAATTTGACGCTGAGTACAGAGAAGCAGCGCCACTGGGTTGGCGTCCGGATGTCCAGTTTACACACAGGCTTATCAAGCTTGCCTTCTGCTCCCATGTGCCCTGTTCTGCTCTCATGTGCCCTGCTCTTCTCTAATCTGCCCTGTTCTGCTCCCATGTGCCCTGTTCTGCTCTCATGTGCCCTGCTCTTCTCTCATGTGCCCTGTTCTTCTCCCATGTGGCATGTTCTGGTCTCATGTGCCCTGTTCGTCTCCCATGTGTCATGTTCTGCTCTCATGTGCTCTGTTCTCCTCCCATGTGTCATGTTCTGCTCTGATGTGCCCTGCTCTGTTCTCATGTGCTCATGTACCCCGCTGCCATGTAAATATGTGCGCTGGTGCCATGTACTGTGCCCTCCTGCCTCGTGTGCTATGCTCTGCTTGCCCCCTGTACCTTGCCCTGCTGCTGCTGACCTGTACACTGCTATCAAGTTGGACCCAGAATTGAGCATATGTGCAGAAAAAAACAAGTACAAGTTTCACATTACATAGGTTACGTTTTAATATTCTATTATTTAATGCTATTTTTGTTTTTTGTTGTTATATCTATACCTCGCTGATCACACTGGTGTTCCATGACCTGTCGATATATAAATTATTTCAGGGGTTCCCCGAGATTTCAGACTTTTTGCCAGGGGTTCCTCGACGGCAAAAAGGTTGAGAAACACTGCCCTATCCAATAAACAATTATCTTGTACATATCTTTTTTTCAAACTATAAAAAATAACTTTTTTTTTGTACTTTTCTGTACTTTGCTGTACTTCCTAATGGCAGAGTTCTACGGGTCTTGAACTGATTAACAATTTGGAGTAATTTACTGAAGTGGAGTTTACTACTGGTATATAAACTTAAACTGCAAACTAAGATTTTTAATTTTTTTATTTTAAGTGACATCACTGACTATTACTTCTGAAAAATGCTAGTTATGCTGATGCCTTGGCGTCATTGCTTCCTGAGTCACTGACCTCAAACAATTATAGAGATAAGGAATTTCAACACTCTCTACTGATGCTCACTTACAGCATGCTTGTTCTGTGTCTGTGATGCAAAAATGTATTGAGGGCAGGCACAGCCAAGAAACCATGATTTGTAACAGGAAGCTAGCAAAAGCAGTCCCCATACTTCTGTCATGACAGTGTCACTTTATGATACATTTATGTATGATGTACAACCCCCCCCCCTTGACATAGGTGGTGGTGGGATTATGGAATCATCTTGCAGCCCCTTTGGCAACTGCTGGGAGAGTTCTGAGTAGTAACATAAAAACAAATGTTTGGTCATATTTCTCTGGTATGCCCCCTTGTACAAGCATGGTGGCCACACGGTGCCAGAGTTGAATCCTGTGAGGCAAATATGAAAAGTTCTTGATTTTCATTTTGTATGTGTAGTGCCACCCCTGAAGGAGACACTGTAATTTAACTGGTTCTTTCCCAAGATTAGTGCAGAGGCAGCCAGGCTCACAGCAACAGTTCATTCACTCTGGCTCAACTTTAAAGGACGTCTTTTATGATTTTTTTATTGCTGAAGAACTTGTCGAGCGGATGTAGAGTGATATGGGATACTCCAGAATTACAGAATAATGGCAGAAGGACAACTGACTTTGCTAAGCCTCCCTGAACAGTCTCTATGCAGGAGCAAGCACTGATGGCAGGACCGAGTCTCTTCTCAAAAACTACCCCAGACAGGAATACTGCCGGCATCTTCACTCAGAGAATACAAGTCACAAGAACCCTGAGCTCAAGTCACTACTCACGTCGTCACAGGATCACTGGATGCCGCTTTCCAGTTTCCACTGGACACTATTCGGTGAGGAGAGGTTAATGCTCACAATGCCACAGGACAGTCAGACCCCTTCTAGCCCTTCAGTGAATTCTCCAGACCAGGTCCTTAGGTGAGGGTTCCTTTGAATAGTTTCAAAAAGGGATTTCCAGATGTAGGATCCCCAGCTATGCCACAAGTTGGCACCTTGATAAATAGCTGGAATCAAGATAGCTGCTGCAGATGGGAGTAGCCACCCCCACGTCTATAGGTGGCCTACACCTATAGCAAGGGCATTATTCATCTTTAGTCAGAGCTGCAGGGTTTGTTTTTATCTACAAACACTCCATACTTGCATAAGCAATTTTTTTGTAAAGGTGAACTAACCCTTTAAAGTGATTGTTTGTTTTTTCTGCAAGTATGCTGGACTGATCTCCTGTTACTTCTAAAAAGTTAACAGTGTAGCCAGTACTTTGGGGAAAGTGAGATTTAGCAAATGGTTAAGGCCAGAAGCGAGTGGTGCTTTACTGATGGAGTGTCCTTCAGTGGCAGCGGTCATGAAAGTAACCCCAGGCACATATTCACCATATGGGCACCTGTGTCTTGTGGGCCGTAGATGTTGGACAGGATCCTCCCCATGGACTAAACATGGAACCAATGAGTAGATGAGGCCTCGTGAAGCAAAGTGTATTTGTGACTCCTGATCAAGCCTGTAACCTGGGTGTGTAAAAAGTCAGCTTCCTGAAGACGTAATCACGAAACGTACGTCGAGGCGGTTCCTGGTCATGCTTTTTCACATCACTTACGGTCCCTCTGGTTGTCCTTCCAGTCGGTAGAACGCACGCCATCCATGGAGGTGGACGTCAGGCACATGCAGCCACTACTTTGAGACAAGCCAGCAGCCCCTGTGCTGGGTCAAGGCACTTTTATATTTAAGCAGCCATTTGGCTATTTCTTTTTTATAACGTTTTAAATAAACAGTATTACTCTATGGATGTTTATCAATGTTTCCGCATATCCTGCCTGTCACTCTGAGGAGGAAGGTTCCTATACAACTCCAGTCATACCATATGCGGGCAAGTCAAATTCTTCTGGTAAGCAGATCACTTATCCGGTACACTTTGGGTGTTTTAGTGCTTGGTGAAGGATCACTAACTACTTGTTTGGAAGAAATCTTCACACAGAAGGATTTTTTGAATATAATTAACTTTTTGCTTGGGACTTTTTATTAAGTTACTTAAGCACATGTGGCTTCAATGCTATTTGTTCAGCTTGCTTGGCTTATTTGTTACATTTATATCATTTATTTATTATTCACTGGTTTGTAGTTTTATTCACAATTAGATTCATTACCACTAGCGCCCCCCTACCACACAACACAGGGTGTAGTTGGTGCCTCGGCTCAAAGTCCCTGAAAAGTTGTAGTGTGAGTTCCTGTCTGGGAACTCACTTAACAACCTGGATGTTAAAGGACCCTCTAACATGCAGAGAGTAAGAAAGTAGGTAGTATGTGCAGGTGAAATGTGGAGACGGTATTACATGAGGCAGTATGTGAAGGAGAGAGTTTGGAGGGTATGGCCTTTGGAAATATATGCAGGAGAGAAATGCAGCATCTATGATAGCAGACAGTTAATATGTGCAGGAGAGAAGTGTGCTGGGTGATGGCAGCGATATGTGTAGCACAGGGAAGGGAGTATGACCTTATGCAGTATGTGAAGATGTAGATTGTGGAGGATATAATGGGTAAAATTTGTGCAGGAGAAAGTAGAGGAAAAGGACAGCAGGCAGTATGTGCAGGGCAGATGTTCAAAAGATATGACTTTAGGCAGTACAGTATATGTGGCAGATAACAGTTAGCTTAACCACGTCACCTCTCACACCTGTTCACCCCCTAAGGACAGAGCAAGTTCTCCACTTCTGCTATGGACCTGTTTATTCAGTGATATCTTTGTCAGTACCAAAGATAACAAGGTAATACATATATTGTTTTTGTAAACCCTTACTTACACCTCATTTGCGTATAGATGTAAAAACAATACAAATATCTTTTCCCCTTTTTTTTAAAAAGTGATCACATTCCCTCGGTTCTCAGCTGCATAAGAGCTGGGAGGAGGAGAAAAAGCAGCACACAAATTTTCCCAGTGAATGGCTGTGCAAGGGGGGGGGGGCTGACGTGGATGCCAGGACAAGTCAGATTATTGGAGGAGAGCAGTCTGAGTTCTCAGCACAGCCAGAAAACTGACCGTTGTGCTCTCATGTCTAGTATGGTCAGTTTAAATAGGAAGGCAGGGTACCTGGCAGGAACACAAGGGATTTCACACAAAGGAAGCAATACAAAGAGAACAAGATCATTTTTCTTACAAGTACATGGTACAGCAGGCACATATTACAAATATGAAATGTTGGGTTTACATATTCTTTAAGCACAAACTAGGCTTTCTTTGCATGATATTGTCTTGCAACAATGATTTTTTTCACAATTCTTAGATAATAAAATGCAACAAAATCAAACAAAACGCATTTTTTTTTTTAGCAGTATTAGCTTAAAAATAAATAGTAACACTGCAGATAAAATGTGTGCATTTTATTTTGTAATTTGTTCTGTTTAAAACGACACTAAAATGATGATTCTGATAAAAAGCATTGTAAAGTTATTTACAAATGAAATACAGTTTATTTATTTTTTTTTTTATTTTGTACTTTTTTATAATGGGAAATGTGTAAATATATTTTAAATGTTTACAAATATTAACAAGCAAAACAAAAATAAAAAAAGTTTAAATATTACACTTGACAATAACCCAAAACATACTGCCAAGGCAACAAAGGAGTGGCTCAAGAAGAAGCACATTAAGGTCATGGAGTGGCCCAGCCAGTCTCCAGACCTTTTTCCTATAGAAAATTTATGGAGGGAGGTGAATCTTCGAGGTGCCAAGCCCTAGCCATGAAACCTTAAGGATTTAGAGAAGATCTGTAAAGAAGACCAAAATCCCTCCTGAGATGTATGCAAACATGGTCACCAACTACAAGAAATGTCTTACGTCTATGCTTTCCAACAAGGGTTTCTCCACCAAGTCCTAAGTCATATTTTGCTTGGGGATCAAATACGTATTTTATTCACTGAACTACAATTCTATTTATAACATTTGTATCATGTGTTTTTTCAGGATTTTTGGTGGATATTCTGTCACTATCGTTTATATATTATAGACCCTTCATTTCTTTATAAGTGGGCAAACTTACAAAATCTGTAGGGGATCAAATAATTATTTTCCCCACTGTAAGGAGTTATTTAAATTAGAATAAACTAAGGGTTAATAAGGGGTTACACAGAGGAACATTTTTTTACTTTTCAGGTTGCTTTAAGTGGTTGTACACCCTTCCATATACCCAGCGAAGTAACTGGCCTCAGGTGATACACAGATCCTCCTACATAAGTTGTACCTATCTGCAGTCTTCTCTCCTTTGCATCCGTTAAAAGTGCTGAATTATAAAGCTTGTCCGAGAGTTCAGAAAAAAGGGGGCGTAGAGCTGAAGTCACACTCTGCAGAGCTCAGTGAGGAGAGCTGATTGGCAAGAAGAGACACAACCTCCTTCACACAGCACACAGGAACAGAGCTGAGGCTGTCAATCTGCTGGAGGTCCCTCCCCTGTCACCTTTTTTCTTTTGGTATCAGGAAAACTTGTCAATGTTTAAATGTTTTATTCATTTTTAGAAAAGAGATTTACAAATACAATACATCACAACACATCAGGAAAACTTGTCAGAAGTGATTCATGCTGATAGCAAAGAAACAAAGCAGCAGACAAATTGAGACAAGTGCACACTATAGAGCAGGGGTAGGCAACCTTGAGAACAGTATGCCGTAAAATGTTTTCAAAGAAACTGAGAGTACCGGTTATATAAAAAAGTGTCAACGTCACACTCACAATCACGTAAAGGAATTTTTATAAAGTAAATGCTGTAAACTACTACTACTAATTTATCATCCTGCACTTTCACACCTTAGATTAGTCCCAATTTCTGATACTTCGCATTTCAGATCAGTCCCAGTTCCTGCAACTTTACACTTCAGATCAGCACTATTCCTGCACCTTTAGTCCTCAGATCAGCCCCAATTCATGCACCGTTACACCTCAGATCACTGTACCCCCTGCTCATCTTTCCCACCACTGTAACCCCCTGTACATCTGCCCCATCAATGTACCCCCTGCTCATCTTTCCCACCACTGTAACCCCCTGTACATCTGCCCCATCAATGTACCCCCTGCTCATCTTTCCCACCACTGTAACCCCCTGCACATCTGCCCCATCAATGTACCCCCTGCTCATCTTTCCCACCACTGTAACCCCCTGCACATCTGCCCCATCAATGTACCCCCTGCTCATCTTTCCCACCACTGTAACCCCCTGAACATCTGCCCCATCAATGTACCCCCTGCTCATCTTTCCCACCACTGTAACCCCCTGCACATCTGCCCCATCAATGTACCCCCTGCTCATCTTTCCCACCACTGTAACCCCCTGCACATCTGCCCCATCAATGTACCCCCTGCTCATCTTTCCCACCACTGTAACCCCCTGAACATCTGCCCCATCAATGTACCCCCTGCTCATCTTTCCCACCACTGTAACCCCCTGCACATCTGCCCCATCAATGTACCCCCTGCTCATCTTTCCCACCACTGTAACCCCCTGCACATCTGCCCCATCAATGTACCCCCTGCTCATCTTTCCCACCACTGTAACCCCCTGCACATCTGCCCCATCAATGTACCCCCTGCTCATCTTTCCCACCACTGTAACCCCCTGAACATCTGCCCCATCAATGTACCCCCTGCTCATCTTTCCCACCACTGTAACCCCCCTGCACATCTGCCCCATCAATGTTCCCCCCTTTCCCAACTTCACACTTCAGATCAGCCCCAATTCCCACACATCCAGTCCTCAGATCATCTCAAATTCATGCACCTCAGGTCAATGTACCCCTCTTCTCATCTGTCCCAACAGTGAACCCCCCCTCTCACCTGTCCAACCACTGTAACCCCCTGCTCTTCTGTCCCATCGCTGATCCAATTCTCATCTGTTCCAATATTGAACCCCCCTGATCATCTGCCCCACCACTGTACCCCTTTGCTCTTTTGTCCCACCACTGAACCCCCTGCTCATCTCTCCCACCACCGTTCCTCCTGCACATCTGTGCACTGGTCCAAACCATTTGGTGGAGGGGGGACTATGGTGTGGGGATGTTTTTCAGGGGTTGGGCTTGGCCCCTTAGTTCCAGTAAAGGGAACTCTTAAGGCGCCAGCAGACCAAGACATTTTGGTCAATTACATGCTCCAAACTTTGTGGGAACAGTTTGGGGATGGCCCCTTCCTGTTCCAACATGACTGTGCACTAGTGCACAAAGCCAGGTCCATAAAGACATGGATGAGCGAGTTTGGGGTGGAGGAGCTTGACTAGCCTGCACAGAATCCTGACTTCAACCTGATAGAACACCTTTGAGATGAATTAGAATGAATTAGAGCAGAAACTGTGAGCCAGGCCTTCTAAACCAACATCAGTTCCGACCGAACAAATGCGCTTCTGGAAGAATGGTCAAACATTCCCATAGACACACTCCTAAACATTGTGGACAGCCTTCCCAGGAGAGTTGAAGCTGTTGTAGCTGCAAAGGGCGGGCCAACTAAATTTTGAACCCTGCGGACTAAGACTGGGATGCCATTAAAGTTTATGAGCGTGTAAAGGCAGGCATCCCAATACTTTTGACAATATAGTGTGTGTGTATATATATATACTCTGAGTACATCAATCCCTTTCAATGTATACTTTATACCTATGTGAGGAAAAATTTAAAAAGAAAAAGCAAGGGGGACAGGGATTGTAAAAAAAGGGAGATATGACAAACAAGTCATTTTAAAGTGTCAGCAAGGTAAATGTCTGATAGACGAGGATGTGGAAAAAGTTTACCACCTGTCCTCTCCACCCAAAATTAAAATAGCCAGTGTAGTAGGAGAGCAGCAGCAAATTAGAACAAACAGGTAGCCAACTATTTCAACAAAGTTCCCAGAAGCTCAACAGTAATTCCACAGTCACCTCTGATTGTGGTTTTCTCAGTCACAGTGAATTCTCTTCTTCTTTTCATCGCAAGAGGTGGTCGTGAGTGACGATCGAAGCTACAG
Source organism: Aquarana catesbeiana (assembly GCF_042186555.1). Taxonomy (NCBI): domain Eukaryota; kingdom Metazoa; phylum Chordata; class Amphibia; order Anura; family Ranidae; genus Aquarana; species Aquarana catesbeiana. Next base: position 628,204,521 of record NC_133325.1, read on the forward strand.
CAATAATAGAGAACCAAACAATGTTTGTACTACCTGTTTGTACAATTTTGTACAATGTGTGGGGGCACAGTGCCCCCCCCCCCCCCAGTGTGGCTGTGGCACAGGGAATACTGAGATTTGAATGCATTAGTGTGGCAGAAGATGCGTCTCACTGACACTTTCCTGCATTGCTCTGCTCATGGGGAGGGAGTCACAACCCAGAAAAAAGAGGTTTTGCGTGCCACCTGTGGCACCCGTGCCGGGGGTTGCATACCCTTGCTATAGAGTGAAATGATTTGTTCATATTTCGTGTCTGAGGTTTACAACCACTTTAACTGACATCTGCTTTGATCTACAAATGAATGAACAAAATGATACAAAAGTAACATGTTACTTTGTATCTTTCTATAGTCTGGAGCAGTGTTGTATATAAACACAAAAAAGCAGTCTGGATCTGATAGCTGCAGCTGTAGACACCTACTCTGAGTACATAGCAATCCTAGCTTTAAAGGGGTTGTAAAGGTAATTTTTTTGTTTTTTTTTTAATAACAAACATGTTATACTTACCTTCACTGTGCAGCTCGTTCTGCACAGAGTGGCCCCGAACCTGGTCTTCTGGGGTCCCTCGGCGGCTGTTTCAGCTCCTCCCCGCAAGCATTTACCACCTTAATGCGAGCTCCCTCGCATGGTGGTGAGTGCTTGCGGGCGCGCTCCCGTGATACAGCCGGCGGCTATAGCCGCTCGCTGTATCACTCGGCCCCGCCCCCCGGCGCGCTGCTGTCAGCCAATGGCTGCGCTGCTTTCAATCCATCCACTGCAGCCAATCAGCGACCAGGCTGAGCTGCAATGAAGATGACGAGGACGAGCAGCGAAGATTCGAGGCGTCAGGTAAGTAAAACGGGGGGCCTGGGGGCGGCGGTACTGTCAAAAGTTTTTTCACCTTAATGCATAGAATGCATTAAGGTGAAAAAATTTTTACCTTTACAACCCCTTTAATCAAAGCTGACAATTGCTGTATACTGCAGCAAGACTGAGTCACAGGATGCATAAAGTCTGGAACTAGTTACCCACTTAAGGACCGAAAGGATTTACCCCCTGAGGCTCGGTTCACACTGGATGCCGATGCGGCTCCCTGCAGGGGTCCTGTGCATTTTGGTTCACCATTTCAGGTCCGATTTCAGCCTGAACTATGGGATGAATTCAGACCTGAAACAGACCAAAAAACGCACAGGGCTCCTGTGCAAATTTTCACCAGAGCTGCATCGGAGATACAGTATGTGAACCGGCTCCATAGAGAGCCGTTTACATTCTCCTGCTATTGCGAATCGGATGCAAGGATCCCGCATCCAATTTGCAATAGCGTGAACCCAGCCTTAATGACCAAGTCATGTTTTGTGATTCGGCACTGCGTTACTTTAACTGACAATTTTGGAAAAAAAAACAATATTTTTAACTTCTTGCTATAATAAATATCAAAAAAATAAAATAAAAACTTTCATCAGTTTAGGCCAATATGTATTTCACATATTTTTGATAAAAAAAAAAAAAAAAGAAAAAAAAAAAATCGCAATAAGCGTATATTGATTGGTTTGTGCAAAAGTTTTAGCGTCTACAAAATAGGGGATAGATTTATGTCATTTTTATTATTATTATTAAAAGGGGGGACTGGCAGGATCACCAGATTTCTCACACAAAGGAAGCAACACAAAGAACAGGATACTTTTTTCGCACAAGTACATAGTACAGGAGGCACATATCAGGAATATGCAATGTTGGGGTAACATTTTTTAACACAATAAAAATAGACATTTCCCAGTAAACAATTTATTTAAAATGTTACCCCAACACCTGCAGTTTACAACTTTTAATGATAAAAGTGCTTAAAAAAACAAGGGTTTAATGTCACTTTAACTTTGAAAGTTGAATTTCCAGACTATATCTGTACTCACTCTGACCTCAGTGTGCCTCCACATGCTGCGCGTTCCCCAAATTCATGTACTGGTATACAACAGGTACGTGAATCTGTCACTTGCACCAGCATTTGTGGTGTGGAGGCACGTCAGAATTCAGAAGAATTCCCCTATTTGTTCCTGTCAGCAGTGTTGATAACATCTACTGTATGTTATAGAATGGAAAAGTGTAATTCTGTTCTGCAGAGGTTCATATGCATAGACTCACTTTGTTATTAATTGAAAATTGCTAGGCAGCTGGCTGACATATGCCTCTGAAGGTCTAATAAGCATCTGTGAGGCTAGAAGAAAGGGTGTCTATGCAGTTTTAATGAAGCTTCTGCATTAGATTCTATGTGGAAAAAGCGGTACATGCCAGCTGTTTGGATGAGGGGAGTGCCACCCATACTCCACATAGGTCACAGCTCTTGGTCCAGGTTGCCAGATGATCTAAGGTCTGTATTGGGGGCTATTAACGGTATGAGGAGGGTGAAGGGGAAAGGTTGGATTAAAACAGTGGAACCACAATAATGTGACCCACATATAGAATAGATTTTATACACTTTTTCAGTGCAGTGCACAGTATGTCAGTGGCATATCATCCATAGGTGCAATGTGTGCGGTGCACACAGGCCCCAAGGGAGGGGGACCCACTGTGCCTTCACACATTACACAATATGGGGAGATGTTGGTTCCCTGTCTTTCTTGTCTGGGCAAGAAAGCAGATTGCATAACAGTTAACCCCCTGCCTGCCGGAGGTGGAGCCCAGGGGAGCCGAACCCCACAGCTACTATATAACCAACGGGTAATACCGAAGCACCGGCTGGTTACTTGACAGCTGGAGAGGAAGGAATGGTTTATCTGATCCTTTTCCCCTACCGTTTCCCCCCCTGGTGCCCAATCTCCTTCATATCACAAGCACTATGGCGCTACATGAATCTCTGCTGCAACTCTAGACTTGTGATATGAAGGAAGAAAACAAGGTATCCCCCACTTGGAGATGGGACTTTTGAGGCAACAAGATCACCAAAATTCATTCATTAAAGTATTTTATTAGATACATATTAAAAAAGAAGAGAACACATACAGTATCTCACAAAAGTGGGTACACCCCTCACATTTTTGTAAATATTTTATTATACCTTTTCATGTGACAACACTGAAGAAATGACACTTTGCTACAATGTAAAGTAGTGAGTGTATAACAGTGCAAATGTGCTGTCCCCTCAAAATAACTCAACACACAGTCATTAATGTCTAAACCGCTGGCAAAACAAGTGAAAATGTCCAAATTGGGCCCAAAGTGTCAATATTTTGTGTCGCCACCATTATTTTCCAGCACTGCCTCAACCCTCTTGGGCATGGAGTTCACCAGAGCTTCACAGGTTGCCACTAGAGTCCTCTTCCACTCCTCCATGACGACATCACGGAGCAGGTGGATGTTAGAGACCTTGCGCTCATCCACCTTCCGTATAACAGTGTAAATTTGCTGTCCCCTCAAAATAATTCAACATACAGCCATTAATGTCTAAACTGCTGTCAACAAAAGTGAGTACACCCCTAACTGAAAATGTCCAAATTGGGCCCAAAGCGTCAACATTTTGACTCTTGAGCACATGAGGAGCTGGTGGATGTTAGAGACCTTGTGCTCCTCCACCTTCCATTTGAGTATGCCCCACAGATGCCCAATAAGGTTTAGGTCTGGAGACATGCTTGGCCAGTCCATCAACTTTACCCTCAGCTTCTTTAGCAAGGCAGTGATCGTCAAGACGGAGGTGTGTTTGGGGTCGTTATCATGTTGGAATACTGCCCTGTGGCCCAGTCTCCAAAGGGAGGGGATCATGCTCTGCGTCTGTATGTCACAGTTAGGGATGAGCCGAACACCCCCCCTGTTCGGTTTGCACCAGAACTTGCGAACAGGCAAAAAATTTGTTCGAACACGCGAACACCGTTAAAGTCTATGGGACACAAACATGAATAATCAAAAGTGCTAATTTTAAAGGCTCATATGCAAGTTATTGTCATAAAAAGTGTTTGGGGACCTGGGTCCTGACCCAGGGGACATGGATCAATGCAAAAAAAGTGAGCAGTGATTTTAAAAATGCTTAAAGTGAAACAATAAAAGTGTAATATTCCTTTAAATTTCGTACCTGGGGGGTGTCTATAGTATGCCTGTAAAGGGGCGCATGTTTCTGACAGCAAAATTACATTTCAAAGGAAAAAAGTAATTTAAAACTACTCGTGGCTATTAATGAATTGCCGGTCCGACAATACACATAAAAGTTCATTGATAAAATTCCCCACAGGGGAACCCCGAACCAAAATTAAAAAAAAAAAAATGACGTGGGGAGTCCCCCTAAATTCCATACCAGGCCCTTCAGGTCTGGTATGGATATTAAGGGGAACCCCGGCCAAAATTAAAAAAAAAATGGCGTGGGGTCCCCCTCAAAATCTATACCAGACCCTTCAGGTCTGGTATGGATTTTAAGGGAAACCCCGCGCCAAAATTAAAAAAAAAAAAAAAAAATGGTGTGGGGTCCCCCCAAAAATCCATACCAGACCCTTATCTGAGCACGCAACCTGGCAGGCCGCAGGAAAAGAGGGGGGGACGAGAGAGCGCCCCCCCTCCTGAACCGTACCAGGCCACATGCCCTCAACATTGGGAGGTTGCTTTGGCGTAGCCCCCAAAACACCTTGTCCCCATGTTGATGGGGACAAGGGCCTCATCCCCACAACCCTTGCCCGGTGGTTGTGGGGGTCTGCGGGCAGGGGGGCTTATCGGAATCTGGAAGCCCCCTTTAACAAGGGGACCTCCAGATCCCGGCCCTCCCCCCTGTGTGAAATGGTAAGGGGGTAAAAGTACCCCTACCATTTCACAAAAAAACTGTCAAAAATGTTAAAAATGACAAGAGACAGTTTGACAATTCCTTTATTTAAATGCTTCTTCTTTCTTCTATCTTCCTTCAGTTTCTTCCTCCATCTTCTTCTTCTTCTTCTGGTTCTTCCTCCGGTGTTCTCGTCCGGCATCTTCCTCAGCGGCGTCTTCTTCCCTTCTTCTCCTCGGGCCGCTCCGCATACATGATGGCATGGAGGGAGGCTCCCGCTGTGTGGCGCTTCTCCTCTTCTGATGGTTCTTAAATAACGGGGAGCAGGGCCACTGTGACTCCGCCCCCCTATGACGCACGGGGACTTCCCTGTGGCATTCCCTGTGACATCAGAAGGGGCGGGGTTATGTAACGGGTGACCCCGCCCCCTCTGACCTCACTGGGAATGCCACAGGGAGGTCCCCTCAAGTCCCCGTGCGTCAGAGGAGGGCGGGGTCACCGGGTGGCCCCGCCCCCCGTTATTTAAGAACCGTCAGAAGAGGAGAGGCGTCAGACAGCGGGAGCCTGCCTCAATGCCATCATGGATGCGGAGCGGCCCGAGGAGAAGAAGGGAAGAAGACGCCGTGGAGGAAGATAGAGATAGTAGTTTTAAATGACTTTTTTTCCTTTGAAATGTCATTTTGCTGTCAGACTGTTCTAAACACGGGAAACATGAGCCCCTTTACAGGCATACTATAGACACCCCCAGGTACGAAATTTAAAGGAATATTACACTTTTATTGTTTCACTTTAATCATTATTAAAATCACTGCTCCCGAAAAAACGCAGTTTTTAAAACTTTTTTTTGCATTGATCCTTGTCCCCTGGGGCAGGACCCAGGTCCCCAAACACTTTTTATGACAATACCATGCATATAAGCCTTTAAAATTAGCACTTTTGATTTCTCCCATAGACTTTTAAAGGGTGTTCCGCGGCTTTCGAATTTGCCGCGAACACCCCAAATTGTTCGCTGTTCGGTGAACAGCCGATGTTCGACTCAAACATGAGTTCGACGCAAACTCAAAGCTCATCCCTAGTCACAGTACATGTTGGCATTTATGGTTCCCTCAATGAACTGTAGCTCCCCAGTGCCGGCAGCACTCATGCAGCCCCAGACCATGACACTCCCACCACCATGCTTGAAAGTAATGTCTGTACATGGACAATAAAAGTACATCATTCACTGTACAACCATATTGTTGATGAATATACAATATATTCGTGCTGTCTCCAGTCTACCCGATGCATTTCTGGTTTAAAAACCTTTCTTCAGGGGTATTGACAAGGAGATATATTTTCATTCAGTAATTCACTCAATGCAATGTACAGCCATGTGCATAGTAAAAGCATGGATGAGATCTGTTTGCTTTTGCCTGGGTGGAATGGACAAGAGGAGGTGCGGCCGCCACCAGGATCCAAAAGCCCCCACGGAGGTTCTCAAAATGGAAGCTGCTAGTGTGGGACACCAAGCACATGGAAATTCTGTGTGCTCCGGAGACTGGATAGATTAACTCAATTTTGCAATTACACAGCTGAATTGTCAACAGCTTTTTTTTTTTCATGAATTTATTGTTCCCGCCAGAAAATTACTTTTTTTATTCAATTTAGGATTCCAACTCATGAAAATATTACACTTCATCCACCTCTCTCTTTGTCACTGAAATTAGTATCTGTCATCTTGCCTATTGCAGTGGTTATAATTATATAAAAGAAAACATGTTATATTGTGCTTTGGTTTGCAATCGCACACCATTCTAAATTGAAATTGTGCATTCATATACAAGTGCATTATTGTGCATTGTCAGAGCTTTTTTTTCCTCAGAGTATAGGTGCAGGAACTCCCTCCTTCTGAGTCACCTAATGTCTCCACCCCACACCCACCTCCGAGCACCGTTCCTTGGTTCCACCCCCTACCCACCTCCCAGTACCACCCCCTTTACAGAATACAGAGCCAAGTATCATTTTGTGGTACTAAGTAACTTGTATGGAATGTATTACTGATAACAAGATAAGCAGTAAAATAGATCCCCCCGCAGATAGCAGCAATAGACCCCCCCAGCAACAGTAGATTCCGCCAGCGACAATAGACCGCCAGCAACAATGGAACCCCACAACAAAATATCATTTCAGCAACAAAAGACTCCTGGCAGCAACAACAGATCTTCCAGCAGCCAGCCTCAATAGACTTTCCAGCAGCCAACAACAGTAGACCCCTCCTTCAACCATAGATCCATTCCAGCAACAATTGACTTCCCAACAACATAAGCTCCCCCCCACCTCAGAAACAATAGATCCCCTACAAGCAACAATAGACCTCCCCAGCAACAATACGACCACCACAAAAAAATAGAATCCTCCAGTACCAATAGTTCCCTTAGCAGCCAGCATCAATAGAACCTCAAGCACCCCCTGCCAATAGATACATTCCGTGCTGGAGGTGCCAAAACTCTGTTCCCTCACATTCAGCTGAAAAAAAAGCCCTGTGTATTATACAATGGCAGTAATGCACTCATTGCTGGGTTGTTTATAAACACATACAATACAATGTATATATCTCATAATCAAATAGGAGGTGCTACTTTATTCAGGTTGACTATCATTGATTTTTTGAGGCGTGGTTTGCACAGCATATACTGTATATTTGATGAATTTTCTATGCTTTATAATATACAAACAAAAAGGGAAGAAAATAACAGCGCTCCCTACTTCCTCCCAACTCAGCGCTATGGATTTCAATCTTAAAACAATCAAGGCAATGATAATGTGTTTGCACAGAACACAAAGGTGTTGATCAGCAGCCACTTAAAAACAAAATAAATAAACACGTGATAAAAAGTTTTTTCACTGCTTGAAAAATCAATCAGTTTAAAAAATTCTGATAGAATCTTTTAAACTGATTGATTTTTCAAGCAGTGAAAAAAACTTTTTATCACATGTCTTGATTTATAATATACCTCTTTAAAAAGTTTCTGCATTTATTTATGTTTTATAGAGTTAAAAAAAGTGTGGAAACTTTTTGAAGAACACTCAAATATACTGTATATTTGTGTATATATTATATCATAGGTCTTTTTATATATGGGGTACAGAGGATAAGCAAGGTCCATAGGGATATAGATTTCATATACTGTATTTTGGTGGCGTTTTATATAAAATAATAAAGTAAACACATATTTTGGTGTTATAGAGCCCAAACACAAAAAAAACAAACTCAGCGCTGACCCCACACACAACTCTCAAATGTTCACAGTCTATATAGAAAAGGTTCTCTTGCTCTAGGTGCTGCAGCTCTCTCAAAAATCCACTGGGTGGCGAACTTAATCTGAAATATACAAGGAAAAGAGAGCATACGGCTGCCCTAGTGTAATACCGTTTTAATGATACAAATGCAAAATCAAATAATAGAGGATTGCACTCACAAACATGGGACTTGAATCGCTGTACAGCAGGATGTAGGTCTCTCTTCCTGGCCTGTATGACTGGGTTGGCTCCCAAAAACGAGTGATAATGATGTGGGATGTCACTGCAGACTCTGCTTCCTCATCTCGTCAAGCTGTGTCTGCTGTGGGGCACGCGCACGGTCCAGCCAGCGCTGTGTTACGTCACTCGCGGCCAGAGAGGTAGGACAAGGTGAATGAAGTGTCTCCTCTTTCACTAACAAAGCGGTTGCCAAGACTACATGTTTCGGAGGCGCGGCCTCCTTCTTCAGGTCCTGAAATAATAAAAACTTTTGCGCAAACCAATCAATAAAATATATTGATTGGTTTGCGCAAAAGTTATAGCATCTACAGACTATGGGAAAGATTTATGGCATTTTTATTATATTTTTAAAATTTTTTTTACTAGTAATGGCAGTGATCTGTAATTTTTAGCGGTACTGCGACATGCGACGGACAGATCAGACACTTTTTTGGGACCATTGACAATTATACAGCGATCAGTGCTATAAAAATGCACGGATTACTGTGTAAAATGTCAGTGGCAGGGAAGGGGTTAACACTAGAGGGAGATCAAGGGGTTAACTGTGTGTTCCCTCAGTGTGTTCTAACTGTGTGGGGATGAGAGGGACTAGGAGAGGAAACATATTGTTTTTCCTACTTAGTAGAAAAAAACAATAGATTTCCTCCTCCCTGACAGCACAGGGATTTGTGTGTTTACACACACAAATCCCCGTGCTGGCACTCATGCAGGCGATCACGCATGGCCATCGGCGATCGTGCCCGCCAGCCACGCGCATTGGGCTTCCCACCGTGCAGCACGTGCCCTTCTGTCGCCAAAAAAGAAAAGGACTTACCTGTACGGGATTTCGCTCAGGGGAGCCATTCTTCCATAGTATATCTGCGTGAGCCGGTCGGAAATCAGTTAAAGTGGTAGTAAACCGCCGCTGAAATAAAACTTAAGTGGGCCACCTGCAGGATTAAGTCATAATGTACTTGAATGCACTAGCACATTATGACAGCCTTACCTGAAAAGTGGATCCCTCCCACGCAGCGCTGTCACAATACAGGGGGTCCCCGGGTTACAAACAAGTTAGGGACTGTAGGTTTGTTCTTAAGTCGAATCTGTTTGTAAGTCGGAACAGGTACATTTTTTAAGTGTAGCTCCAGCCAAAAAAACTATTTTTAAGCTTTTTGGATAGCATAGGGAAGGGTTATCACCCCTGTAACATTTGTTTTGCTGTGTGTGCCCCTGTTCAGAAGATTTCACCTCACTTTCTGTCCCAATGACAATTGGATTTTGAAAATTTTGGGTTGTTGTGGAAACAAGCCTTGGTGATAAAGCATCAGTGGAGGTACCTTTTCCCCAAAATAGCTCTTACAGGAGAGAATTTCCCTTCCTAGGGGTAGATTTCCTCTCACTTCCTGTTGTCTGCCTCCGTTTGTAAGTAGGAGTCGTTTGTAAGTCGGATGTTTGCAACTAGGGGACCCCCTGTACCTGGCACTGTCATGTTCACTCGGTCTTCCTTCCAGGTTTGCGGGCTTTGGCTGTATGAATGGCACGAGCCATGGTGATGTCACTCCCGTCCAAAATGTTTCCTTGCTGTGCTCTTCCTCAACTGAAAGGGTTAAATGTTCATTTGCTCTAGGGATGCAGGGATAGAGTGTATTAACCCATTTCTAGCTTCGGTAGGCTCCTTCCTCCAACATGACAGGTCTAGACTGCCAATCTCTAAGGCTCTCTCAGCCTCGGTCACATTGCTTGCCTCCGTGTATAATGCCAAGTTAATGGCCCTGCACTGTAGGTGATGATGCTGGGAGACCATCCACACAGCCTGGAGCTTATGGAACAGTGCTGGAACCTGCCAGGGATAGGAATACACTTTATTCCTGCATCCCTACACTAATTGTGGTGGATGGGAGAAATTACGGCAAGAGCAGATTTTGTCTAATTCCCAGAGTTCAGCTTAAATAACATAACCTACAAATAAAAATGGGCAATATACTGCAGCATAAAATACTGCAATGAAATACTGCAGAGAAAAATAAAATACTTATAAAATATATTTGCCCCCTAAAGCTGACACAGGGGATAAATTAAATGAAAAAACACCTAGATAATGTCCCCAAATTATTCAACCAATTGTCTTATCTGTATAAATATTTTTGAACAACAGGAAATCCCATATTTTGCCTACAAGGAGTCACAGGCACAATATGGCATTTCCTGTTGTTCAGAAATATTTTTAGGGATAAGACAATTGGTTAAATAATTTGGAGACCTTATCAAGGTGTTTGTTCGTCCAATTTAACCCCTGTGTTAGCTTTAGAGGGCAGTATTTTATTTTTCTCTGCAATAATGTATTGCAGTATTCTATGCTGCAGTGTATTGCCCGTTTTTACATGTGGGATGACCTTTTCATGATTTGCTATCCATGTGTATTTGGCCACCTGAGGCTCAGTCCGAGGTGTAGCAAAGCTGTATTGTATTTAATGCGGTCACTCAGTGAGCTGCCCATGCCCCAAATAACATCATCTTATGACAAAATGCATAGGGCGGAGCGACGTGCTAACGTCACCGCGTATCTCGAATCCCGGAAGAATGGGTAGCTGCGATTAGACGGCTGGCTTTTTTTGTTCCAAATGCAAATACATGTTCTTCTTGCTGTAACTGCAATATTTTATGACTTGGTACTGTTCTATATCTCACAGTAGAGTTTGCGGCTTTTTGATGTTTGTGTTTATTTCAGAACAATTGCTCTGTTTGATAATCTACAAAGACTCTTCATAATCCTGGAATTTATAAAAGTCACTGGCAGCATATCCAACACTGCAAAAATGTTGTTAAAATTATCTGTGCACTTTTCATGGTGGTGTCACAGTACAGGGTCAAGACAAAGAGGGCTAGGTAGGGTTGCCACCTTTTCTTCAAGTCAAACCCGAACACTTTAGCGGCACGCAGCAATTTTTTTTTTTTTTTTTTATAGTATAAACTATACATATATTTTGCAATTAAATAACATTTCTAATCATATGAATGTAGCAAAGTCGCGGGGCCCCTTGAGGCCTAATGGTAACCTCCAGAGTTAGGGAGAGCTGACATCCTTCTGTGTAGAGTGGGTTACAAGGCATGGTGAGTGTAATGCAAGTTGAAAGAGTGGGCGCCAGACACTTTTTAAATGCAAAGAGATTCATTGTCTCTTAAACAGAACTGTGGGAGAGAGGGTTAGGGCCAGGACTCCCTTTAGTAGCTGCAAAGATAATCAGCAGACATTGGCAATGGCAGCATGAGTGTGTAAATCAAAGCTCTCCAATTTGATGTATCATCCACAATATTCAGTATCTATCTCCTTCTCCCCTCAAAAAAGCTCAGTGAAATTGGCTCCGCCAGGTATAGTGTAAAATATTTTTTATAATAAAAACAATATTACACTCATGCTTTATGGTGATCTGGTCGTGGCCGTATCCATCCATATACCATATGAGGTGGAAGGGTAATTGACTTATGAAATGATTGAAGCGGCATTTCTATTACCCATGATTGATGGTCACTTGTTGGCCGGATACATCTGGTGAGAACAATTCATATCCAAGTCTGGGTGGGGCACTGTTGTTTTTGGAGCATTGGAGCACTTTCTTAGGATCACGGTGTTGGAAAATTCTTTTCGGAGTGACCACACACAGAAATTATGAACTTTAATTGATGATAATTTATTACACATTGTATTGGTTGGAAATTTGATTATTGTGCACACTCTAATCGCATGAATTTGATCATATATTGGATGCTTTCATTTATTCATTCATGTAATTACTTATCAATTTAAGTTATTCGTTCACTTAATCACTTTGGTTCACATATCATTAGATTGTCCAGCTAGCGCCCTTTGATACTTTTTCATTAGATATAGACTGCAGGGGGCGCTTAGGGTGCAGACTCCAGGCAGACACTAGAGGGTGCTCAGACTGTAGAAGCTAAAAGGTGCTTAAGACGTAGGCACTAGGTATCGACGCCAGAGGGCAATCAGACTGTAGAAGCTAAGGGGCACCTAGGACATAGACACCAGAGGGCACTCAGGACATAGACACTGGAGAGAGTTGAGAACATAGGCACTAGGGGGCCCTCAGGACACAAACACTAGAAGGCGCTTAGGACAGACACTAAAACCCAAGTAATAAAAGCTTTCTCAGATGTGGTGGCTCCATTAGTTTCGTTTCATTTTCATCTGGTGATCCTGCTAGTAACACACTTCCCAGGGGGACAATGCTCACTCATTGTCCTGCATCTATGGAAGAGTAGTGTTGTTGCCCTAGGACAGGAAACCAGACCACATCCTTCTCTCCTCTACTCCATAACAGAGGGAGGTGATCTGTAGCTCACACGTAAGAAAAATACTGGCCCTTAGAGTCTTCCGGTGGGACAGAGTTGAGCCAATCAACACTGCCACAAGAGAGCAAAAAAGGAAATGGAAAGGTGGGACTTTATATGAAACATGCACTCCAGGAGATAACACCATAATAACCATGAATATGGCAAGTACCCAAAATACAACAGAACCAAAAACACGTTGCATGGAAGCATCGCATATCTCAATTGGCATTATATAATTTATTGATATATAAATTGTAACAAAAGTAAGAATAATAATGACATGGTTCATGATAGTATTAAAAAACCCTAATTCATAACGAGACAGGTCTTCAATTATACATAAAATATAGCAAAAATACAGTTATTGACATGATTGGTTCATATTGTATATAGTGAGGGCTTATATTGCAGCCATCACCGACAATCTTGCAAGGTCTTGTTTTCGGGGAAACAGGGTAGTAAGGCCCGTTTCACACATGCTGTCCGTTTTGCATCCGATATCATCCATTTTTTGAAACTGATCAAAGCTTTATTTTTCTTCTGTTAAAAAAAACAGATCAGACGAAAAACGGATGTAAACTGACAAATGGTCAGTTTTTCTCCATTTTTGCATTGGTAGTGGATGTAAAAAAACGGATGAATACTTCATCCGTTTTGACATGACTAAACTGATGAAATGAACGGGCATGTGTGAAAGGGGCCTTTAAGAAAAAAAAAAAAGCCATAAATCTATCCCCTATTTTGTAGACGTGATAACTTTTGCGCAGACCAATCAATAGACGCTTATTGGGATTTTTTTTTACAAAAAAATATGTAGCAGAATACATATTGGCCTAAATTGATGAAGAAATTTGACGTTTTACATTTTTTTTTATTGGGAATGTTTTATAGCAGAAAGTAAAAAAATATTGTTTTTTATTCAAAATTGTCTGTCTTTTTTTGCTTATAGCGCAAAAAATAAAAACCGCAGAGGTGATCAAAATACCACCAAAAGAAAGCTCTATTTGTGGGAAAAGAAAGGATACACATTTTATTTGGGTACAGTGTCACATGACCATGCAATTGTCAGTTAAAATAATGCAGTGCCGTATCGCAAAAAATGTCCTGGTCAGAAAGGGGAACAGAAGAGGTAAAACCTCCCGGGGGACAGAAGTGGTTAAATTTAACAAAAAGAATTAAAATAGAATAAAATATCATTAATAATAACATTATTATTATTACTACAAAAAGTATTAATACCACCCTCTATAACACAAGCACTTTCTTTGTGACTTGAGAGGAATTTTTCAGTAACAGAAGAAAAGGATTAAGTTTTAGTGATTGGTGGTGAATGTGTCAGGACAAGTGGATGTACACAGCAGCCGGAAACTTTTCAATAACCGAGTATGACAGGGGACAGAGGAATACCCGGACACCCCCACCACCACCACCACATTCCAGGTTGTAAAAACTACGACATACCAAGATACCATAACTAAGTCTGTTATGTCTGATTATCTGATGCACAAAAACCAATGTACACCTTTTTAAATGAAAATATCAATATCAACAATTCCACAGTTTTCACACTAGTCTAAGCAATCTGTTCACTCGTTATCTTATGACAAAAAGGGACAGCTCCCTATGAATCCAAATCCTTCTGCCCTTAAATATGATCCTTGTTTGGACAGCACTGATAATCAGTGCCTACAGAGAGCACCATTCTGGACTGCTCATTAATGGAGGGAAAGGACATTGAGACCAGATTGAAGATCTCTTGAAAAGGTAAGTACTGTAATTTTCTTAAATTAATGTTTTTTTTTTTGTTTTTTTTTGCAACTCTCAAAACCAACAGACCAATTACAGGCTTCCCTGCCCCCGCAGGACTCTACTGGATTTGCAATTTAAACCCTACCTCTGGGCAACAATAAAACCTCCTGGTCCCACCCACACACACTATTTTACTTACCTGTACCCACCATCATGTGACCCTCCGTGACACCTCTTCTGGTAGTGGAGACAGATGTTTTAGGCCTACCAACTAGTCTTTAATTCTCGCATCCGGACATCATGACGTCGTTGTTTGAAATTGATGGCCCCTCTAACCTTCAGGACCCTGTTAGAACCCAGCCAATAGGAAGCGCTTGCGTCATCAAAGACCAACATGCACAAGCGAAGAAGGCCCCTTCTGCATTGCATTCAGGAAGAAAGAAGACCCTGGACCCAGCCTGTCACATGACTGCAGATCCAAGGAAAAATTTAAGGCTCTTCAATTTTTTTTAACCACTTGCCGACCGTGCTACAGAGCAGCCGACCAGTTCTCGGAGGGGTAGTTATAGGACACAGCTGATCATAGATCAGGGTAAAGGGCCAATCACAGCGGTCCTTTACCATGTGATCAACTTTGTTCAATCACAGCTGATCACATTGTAAACATAAGCCGGTCATCAGCACTCCTTTTCTCATGCTGACAGCTGACATCCTGATTACTAGTGCATTCCCAACAGTGCCGCCAATCAGTGCCCCAGTACCTCCTCATCAGTTTTTTCTTGCACTTCACAATAGTTTACATTGCACAGAGGGTAGCACTCTAGGCTAAATTGCACTGATAGATCTTTTCCTCCATACTAACACCAATCTCAATTAATTACACACACCTGCTACCTTTTTGCACCTAACGAGTGACTACTGATGACGCCTCAATACTCCCCATACTCATGAGTTCTCTATCCCCATGACTAAGCTCCGGGGGGCGGAGTGAAACACATTGGGGGTGAAACACCTCTCCATTCATTCAGTAGGACACCATAGATGTGCGACTTCCAGGGGTCACCCTTCCTTTCTTGAGCTTCCTCATCAGTGTTGCCTACCAGTGCCGCCCCATCAGCAGACATCAGTGAAGGAGAACAATTATCTGTTTGCAAAATTTTATAATAAGCTAAGTTTTGGGGCTTTTTTCCTTCAAAAGTCTTTTTTTTGTTTATAGCAAAAAAATAAAAAAAACCAGTGGTGATTAAATACCAACAAAAGAAAGCTCTATTTGTGTGAAAAAAAATGATAAAAATGTTCATATGGGTACAGTGTTGCATGACTGCACAATTGTCAATCAAATTGTGACAGCACCTGGGCAGGAAGGGGGTATAAGTGCTCAGTAGGCAAGGGGTTAATGTAGCCTAATGATCAGTTAGTGGGGGGGGGGGGGGGGGGATTGGCCAGAGATCAGCTTTAAATTATATGCAAAAACTACTACTTAAAGCAGAGCTCCACCTAGAAATGGAACTTCCGCAGATCTGATTCCTCCCCCCCCTCCAGCGCAACATTTGGCACTTTCAGGGGGAAGCGAATACCTGTTAAAACCAGGTATCAGCTTCCATTTCCGGGGGAAAGATCGCCGCAATCATCAACCATCAATCCCTCCCCTCACGCCAGGGTACTAGGTGTAATCCTAGACTCTGACTTGTCCTTTCAGCCCATATCCAATCATTGTCAAAAGCTTGTAGACTGTTCCTCCATGACATCTCTAAAATGTGCCCCTTTTTAATGAAACCACCAAGCTACCCATTCATTCCCTTGTTATCTCTCACCTTGACTATTGAAAATTCCCTTCTTATAGGCCTACCTCTCCATAGTCTATCCCCTCCTCCATCATGAATGCTGCTGCAGACTTATCCACCTTACCAACCGCTCAGTGTCTGCCACCCCTCTCCACCAATCCCTACACTGGCTCCCAATCGCCCAGCGAATAAAACTCAAAATACTAACTACAACATACAAAGCCATTCACAGCTCTGCCCTGAGTTACATCACCAATCTTGTCTCCAAATATCACCCAAACCTTCCTCTATGCTCCTCTCAAGACCTCCTACTCTCAAGCTCCCTTATCTCCTCCTCTAAAGCTCATCTCCAGGATTTCATCAGAGCCTCTCCCATCCTCTGGAACTCTCTACCTTAATCTGTCCGGCTATCCCCTACTCTTGCTGCCTTCAGGCGATCCCTGAAAACTCATTCCTTCAGGGAAGCCTATCACACCTCTAACTAATCCTTTACAATTTCCATCAGCTCATTCCCCACAGTTACAACCTTTTGTACCACCTGCCCCACCCTATTAGATTGTAAGCTCTTCTGAGCAGGGCCCTCTTAATCTTCTTATATTTTAATGTATTGTAACTGTATTGTCTTGCCTCCCTTTAATATCGCAAAGATCTGTGTAACCTGTTGGCGCTATATAAATCCTGTATAATAATACTACGTTTTAGAGCTCCCTTCCCCCCCACATGCATGCTGCGTTGGGCCTCTACATAGGAAAATGGCAATTACCCTACACATGTTATACTGTATATCACTGCTCACGCCGGAGTGAGAGCAATACGTTTTGCACCAGAGCTCCTTCGTAATTGTAAACTGAAGACCTGAGGGGGTTTTGAAGTGTTGCCTATGAAAAAAATATAGGGTACTGAAGTTTTTCACCGTTTCACGGCCACACGCAATTTTAAAGCGGAGCTCCACCCAAAAGGGAAGCTCCACTAGCTTGCCTTCCCGCTGCCACATTTGGTACCTTTGTGGGGGTACCTGGTTTTGACAGGTACCCGCTCCCACTTATGGCTGACTTTGCCATGGTGAACTCAGCTGGAAGTTCGGCCCCCCTCATCCTTCCCCCGCGTAGTAAGGCAAGGCTTCACTCCTGGTTTCCCTTAGCTGAGATGGCGGTGGCAGCACCCAATTGAAAAATTGGCTTGGGTGAAGACACCCCTGGATTCGTGGACAGGTCAGGTGTCTTTATATTAAAAAAGTCAACAGCTACAGTAATTGTAGCTGCTGATTTTTATTTTTTCCTAAAGGAGCCCAGAGCAGCGCTTTAAAGTTTGACATGTTGGGTATCTTTTTACTCACCACAATGTCATCTTTTATATATTCTACTAGAAAACATTTGAAAAAGGGCAAAGAGCTCCACCTACTGACTGCTTCCCAAATACAAACATAGTCACACACACTTATAAACCCTAAATGGGTGACAATGAGTTTGCTAAAGCACTGGGTGTCATAAACTACTGTCAAACATTTTTTTTTTTTAATGAAAAAAGTACTTTTTTTTTTATGGATCTCACTGCTGTTGATCTCCGGTCTCCTTCAGGCACTTTCTATCTACTTGCACTTAGCTCCTCTAGCCATCTGCACATCATTGCGTTGGACCGGCTTCCCGATCATGACCACAGCGGCAAAAGCCTGTGCAATGTGCATTGGTGTTCTCCGGCCCCTTAGTCTTCAGTGAAATCGACTGCAACAGGGTAACAATGTAGCAGACCAATTGGAAGGCATGGAAAGAGTATTGTCCCCTTATAAACAGAAAGTGACTTTCACAGAAGGATGAGGTTTTTATTCTTTTTTTTTTATATATAAAACCTGCAGAGTAAAAAAAAAAAAAAAAAAGGATTAAATTGACCTTTTAGAGACTACATTGATAGGGGTTTAGAGTCTCACCCACGTTCCTACCTTGCCTACTTCGGCATTGCCCATACTGATGACTTTAATCCGCAGCACCTTGCGGCTCTCCTTCCTCTTCTGCAGGTTGGCCTCCATGTTGTGTTCTGGATCGCTGTGACAGCAGTGTGTGGGCGACGGGAGACACAGACGGCATAGGGACTCCACACACCTGCATAGAGCACACACATGAGAAGGAGGAAGATATAAAGAAGATGTATGGGGGGGTCAGTAGATGTAGAGGGGAACCAGTAGGTGAATAGTGAGGTCAATAGATACATTGGGGGTCAGTAGATGCAGAGGGGAACCACTAAGTGTATAGGGAGGTCAGGAGGTGTAGAAGGGAACAAGTAGGTGTATAGGGAGGTCAATAAATATATTGGGGGTCAGTAAATATAGAGGGGAATCAGTAAGTGTATAGGGAGGTCAGTAGATGTATAGGGAGGTCAATGGAAACATTAGGGGTCAGTAGGTGCATAGGGAGGTGAATGGAGGAGGGGGGGTTGGGAGAGGTATAGAAGGGGTCAGAAGATGTACTGGGAGGTCAGATATATTGGGGGTCAATAAATGTAGAGAGGGAATCAGTAGATGTATAGGTAGATCAATAGATAAGTTGGGGCTCAGTAGATGCATAGGGAGGCCAGGAGATGTATAGGAAGGCAAGTAGGTGTGTAGGGGTTGGGAGAGGTACAGGAGGAGCCAGACAATGTACAGGGGGTCAGCAGGTGTATAAGGAGGTCAGGAGATGTAAAGAGAGGTCAGTAGATTTAATGGGGTTCAGAAGATGTATAGGGCGGTCAATAGATATATTGGGGGTCAAGTAAATGTAGAGGGGAACCAGTAGGTATACAGGGAGGTCAGGGGATGTATAGGGGGTTGGGAGATGTACAGGAGGTTCAGCAGGTGTATTGGGAGGGGTTGATCAGGAGATGTATGGAGGTCAGGTGTAGTTTAGGGAGATCAGTAGTTATATTGGGGGGTTGGGAGAGGTATAAAAGGGGTCAGCAAGTGTATAGGGAGGTCAGTAGATATAAAGGAGTTCAGGAGATTTACAGGGGAGGTCAACAAATATATTGGGGGTTGGTAAATGTAGAGGGGAACCAGTAGGTGCATAGGGCGGTCAGGAGATGTTTAGGAAGGTAAGTAGGTATATAGGGGGTTGGGAGAGGTACATGAGGAGTCCGAAGATGTACAGGGGGTCAGTAGATTTAATGGGGTGGGCAGGAGTAGGTGTATATGGAGGTCAATAGCTGTATATGGAGGTCGGGAGATGTGTAGGGGGTTGGGGGATGTACAGCAGGGGTCAGCAGGTATATGGGGGGGGGTGATCAGGAGATGTATGGCTAGGTCAGTAGGTGTATAAGGAGATCAGAAGTTATATGCAGTAAGTGTATAAGGAGATCAGAAGTTATATTGGAGATCAGTAGATAAATATGGAGGGGGGGGGTTGGGAGAGGTATAGAAGGGGTCAAAAGATGTACTGGAGGTCAGCGAGTGTATGGAGAGGTCAGTAGGGATAGATATAGATAGATTAGATTAGATTAGATTAGATTAGATTAGATTAGATTAGATTAGATTAGATAGATAGATAGATAGGGGGGGTCAGGAGGTGAATAGGAGGTCAGATGACGTATGAAGCGTCAGGAGATGTATGTGGAGGATGATGTATGGGGGGTCAGTAAGGTGTATAGGGGGCAGGAACTGGGGTATGTAAACTTTTGATCAGGGTCATTTGGGTAGTTTCTGTTGTCATTATGATATAAAAAGAGTAAACACAGTTGATTGATAATAAATGGCTTCAGCCAAAAACACTAACCATGAGTGAAAGAAAAGTTTTTTTGTTCTCATTCATATTCTCTGAAAAATGGCCAAGAAATCATAAATTCTGCCAGGGTATGTAAACTTATGAGCACAACTGTGTATATAATATTATATATATATATATATATATATATATATATATATATATATATATATATATATATATATATATATATATGGGGGGGCTATATGGGGGGGTCAGGGAGGTGAATAGGAGGTCAGATGATGTATGAAGGGTCAGGAGATGTATGTGGAGGATGATGTATAGGGGGTGATGAGATGTATTGGGGGGTCAGTAAGGTGTATAGGGGGTAGGTGTATATGGGGGTCAGTAGGAGTATAGGGGGGTAGGTGTAAATGGGGGTCATTAGGAGTATAGGGGGTGGGTAGGTGTATTTGGGGGTCAGTAGGAGTATAGGGGGTAGGTAAGTAAAAATTGGGGGTAGGTGTATTTGGGAGTCAGTAGGAGTATAGGGGGGTAGGTAGGTGTACTTGTGAGTCAGAAGGAGTATAGGGGGGTAGGTAGGTGTATATGGGGGATAGGTAGGTGTATATGGGGGTCAGTATGAGTATGGGGGGTGGGTAGGTGTATTTGGGGGTCAGTAGGAGTATGGAGGGGGTTAGTTAGGTGTATATGGGGGTCAGTAGGAGTATAGGGGGGTTGGTGTATATGGGTGTCAGTGGGAGTATAGTGGGGTAGGTAGGTGTATTTGTGAGTCAGAAGGAGTATAGGGGGGGTAGGTAGGTAGGTGTAAATGGGGGTCAGTAGGAGTATGGGGGGTAGGTAGGTGTATTAGGTATGAGTAGATTTATATGGGGGGGGGGGGGTTGGGAGAGGTATAGAAGGGGTCAGGAGATGTACTGGAGGTCAGCGAGTGTATGGAGAGGTTAGCAGGTATATCGAGCGGAGATACAGTTGTGCTCATAAGTTTACATACCCGGCAGAATTTATGATTTCTTGGCCATTTTTCAGAGAATATGAATAAGAACACAAAAACTTTTCTTTCACTCATGGTTAGTGTTTGGCTAAAGCCATTTATTATCAATCAACTGTGTTTACTCTTTTTATATCATAATCACAACAGTTGGTGATTTTGGTCTGATAACAAGCACACAAGTTGACATAAAGGGGTTTGAATTGCTATTAAGGCTGGGTTCACACTGGTCCGACAAATGCTCCGACATTGGGAGCTCATGTCGCATGACGTGTGAAATTCAATGTTTCCCTATAGGAGCCATCTTAACTTGTCCGACACAAGTCGTTCCCACTTTAGAAATGCTCCCTGTACTACTTTGGTCCGACTTTGATCCTACTTCAGCCCATTGACTATCATTGAAGTTGGATCAAAGTCGGATCGCCATCTCGCATGATCCGACTTTGGCATGCGACTTGTGCTCAGATGATCTTGAGGGGGAACTCCACGTCAAATTTTAAATAAAAAACCGGCATGGGTTCCCCCTCTCAAGCATACCAGGCCCTTCAGTCTGGTATGGATTTTAAGGGGAACCCCCTACGCCGAAAAAACGGCGTGGAAGTCCCCCCCAAAATCCATACCAGACCCTTATCCGAGCACACAGGCCGGCCGGTCAGGAATGGGGGTGGGGACAAGCGAGCGCCTCCCCTCCTGAACCGTACCAGGCTGCATGCCCTCAACATGGGGGGGTGGGTTCTTTGGGGCAGGGGGAGCCCCCCACCCCAAAGCACCTTGTCCCCATGTTGATGAGGACAATGGCCTCTTCCCGACAACCCTGGGCGTTGGTTGTCGGGGTCTGCGGGCGGGGGGCTTATCGGAACCTGGGAGCCCCCTTTAATAAGGGAGGCCCACAGATCCCGGCACCCCACCCTATGTGAATGAGTATGGGGTACATCGTACCCCTACCCATTCACCTAGGAAAAAAAGTGTCAATAAAAAAAAACACACTAGACAGGTTTTTAAAGTAATTTATTAGGCAGCTCCGGGGGTCTTCTTCGGGCTCCGGGGGTCTTCTTCTGACTCCTGGGGTCTTCTTCCGACTTCGGGGTGCTCTTCCTTCTTCTCCGCGCTCTCCGGTATCTTCTGCTGGGCTCCTCCGCTATCTTCTGCTGTTTTGCCGGCTCTTTTGCTAGCGGTGGCCCGGTCTTCGCCGTCTTCTTCCCTCTTCCGATGTTGACACAACGCTCTCTCCCACTGTAATGTCGTATGTGCAGTCCACAATGACTTATATAGGGATGGGGCGTGGTCACTGGGTGATGTCACCCGGTGACCCCGCCCCTTATTACATCACAGTCCCATCATGCCCCGGGACTTATTAAAAAATTAATAATAAAAATGCCATAAGTCAATAACCTATTTTGTAAATGCTATAACTTTTGCGCAAGCCAATCAATATACACTTATTGTGATTTTTTTAACCAAAAATATGTAGAAGAATACATATCGGCCTAAACTGAGGAAAAAATTAGGTTGTTTTTTTTTTAAATTGGGATATTTATTATAGCAAAAAGTAAAAAATAGTTTTTTTTTTTTTAAATTGTCAGTCTTTTTTTGTTTATATCACAAAAAAATAAAAACCGCAGAGGTGATCAAATACCACCAAAAGAAAGCCCTATTGTAGGGAAAATAATGATCAAAATTTAATTTGGGTACAATGTTGCACGACGGCGCAATTGTCATTCAAAATTTTACAGCGCTGAAAGCTGAAAATTGGTGTGTGTATAATATATGCTGGGGGCTATATGGGGGGGGGGTCAGGGAGATTTATGGGGAGGATGATGTATGGGTGGTGGTGAGATGTATTGGGGGTCAGTAGGGTGTATATAAGGGTTAGGGGATGTATAGGGGAAGGTCAAGAGATATATATTGGGGTCAGTAGGAGTATAGGGGGGTGGGTGTATTTGGGGGTCAGTAGCAGTATGGGGTGGGTAGGTGTATATGGGAGTCATAAGGAGTATAGAGGGGTAGGTAGGTGTATATGGGGGTCAGTAGGAGTATTGGGGGGTAGGTAGGTGTATAGGGGGTAGGTAAATATGGGGGTCAGTAGATATATATGGGGGTCAGTAGGAGTATATCGGGGGTAGGAAGGAGTATATGGGGCTAGAAAGGTGTATATGGGGGGTAGGTAGGAGTGTATGGGGGTAGGTAGGAGTGTATGGGGGTAGGTAGGAGTGTATGGGGGTAGGTAGGAGTGTATGGGGGTAGGTAGGAGTGTATGGGGGTAGGTAGGAGTGTATGGGGGTAGGTAGGAGTGTATGGGGGTAGGTAGGAGTGTATGGGGGTAGGTAGGAGTGTATGGGGGTAGGTAGGAGTGTATGGGGGTAGGTAGGAATATAGGGGGGGTAGGTAGGAATATAGGGGGGTAGGTAGGAGTATAGGGGAGTAGGTAGGTGTACAGGGGTAGTTAGGTGTATAAAGGGGTAAGTAGGACTATAGGGGAGTAGGTAGGTGTATATAGGGGTCGGTAGGAGTATAGGGGGGTAGGTAGGTGTATAGGGGGTAGGTGTATTAGGTATGAGTAGGTGGGGGGGTGGTCACTGGGTGTACATGTACAGTGCGGTGATATAACGGTCGGTATTATAGCACTCCTCTCGGTATCGGTGGGGTTCTCACCGCTCTCACGGTTCCCCTCGGCCGCTCCGCTCTCTTCCATGTCACTCCCCGTACAAGGGGGCATGGAGACATGACATCATACCTAGCTGCAAACAAGCTGCTATCGAGCCGGTGGGAGGTACCCCTTCATCTCCCCGCCCTGCTGGAGGCACGAGATTTCCATAGCCACGCCTGCCCTATCGAATCTCCTGCTTGTAATGGGTGGGGGGGCTGGTTTGGCGCCGTATCCTAGCAACAGTGTGCAATCAGGTTGCTATGGTGATGTTTGACCTCTCAGGAGAGGATCCTGAGGGGACTCTGATGACCCCTCACTGTTCCCTACAGTCTGTGTATCTCATACATAAACCCTATAAATATTTGTATTATATTATCCACATGGAAATAAGGTGATATACACCCATAAAGTAAATCCAGAGGGCCGACGTTGGCGTTGCCCATGGTGGAGGTCCAGAGACTCTGCGAAGAGCACTGTGCCCCAATCCCACCCAGTTGTGTGACAATAGCGAATAAATATTCGCTATTTTTACACTAAATCTCATCCCCGACAATCGGGAAGCGTGTCGTGGGACCCGTATGCCGATTGGCCAAAACATCAAGCGATCCTATTGGATGCCTAGCACCCAGGAGGAGAAGAGAGGAGACGCACGGCCGCTGTGCTGGAGGAGAGGACACCGGAGCCGCTGCCCGCAGCCCTCCCCCCGCCACCTAGATGGGGTCCGCCGTGGTGGAGGAGAGGACACCGGAGTCGCTGCCCACAGCCTGCCACCTAGACGGGGTCCGCCGTGCTCGAGGACACCAGAGCCGCTGCCCGCCACCTAGACAGGGTCCACTGTGCGCTAGGACACCGGAACTGCTGCCCGCCCCCGCCACCTAAATGGTGTGCGCCGTGCTCAAGGACACCAAAGCAGCTGCCCACAGCCCGCCACCTAGATGGGGTCCGCCTTGCTCAAGCACACCGAAGCCACTGCTCGCAGCCTGCCACCCAGATGGGGTAAGTGCCGGATCAACCGGCAGGCAGCAGGTAGGCGGGGAAGGGGTAGTGCAGCCCCCCCCCCCATAAAACAAACAAACAAAAAAAACAGCAGCCGCGACTGCTCTGACAAATAACCCCTGACATAAAGGCTGCAACCGCGTTGTGCAAATCAGCCGAGAAAACACACCTGCACCATGTTTGCCAACGCAACATGGATAGTACATTGGCGATGGGTTGCTTTAGTGCATTGTGGTTCCATTTAATAAAATGCATCATGGCACACACATTACCGCATAGTGTATAGGTGAAGCTGGCCATACGGCGGATTACCTCAGCACACGTGTATTTTCATGCATTGAGGGAGCCTATTCATGGTTAGCCCCATAAGGACATAGTCACACGTTTTCACAATAGTACATTATGGGAACACACGTTAACATACATTTGGTTTCGTTGAGGTGCCATTTATTATCATCTGCAACCCAAAGCATCGAATAAATACGGCACATGCCCAATTTTTTTAAACCTTTTCTGGTGAAGCAGTGGGCCCCTTCTTTTGCCTGAGCTGCCATAACAAAAGGCATTTAAACCACTTCAATTTGAACCCCTTCCTGACCAGGACATTTCTCAGTTTTCAGGGGTGTCACACTTTGAATGACAATTACTCATGCAACACTGATTTTTATTTTATTTTTTTTTTTTACACCAAAAAAAGTGACATAGCAGCTTTATTAACCACTTGTCAACCGCGCTATAGCTGAATGACAGCTGCAGCGCGATCCTCCAGTTCTGGGAGGGCGTCTATTGATTTTTGCAGATTTGTAAAAATGTTTTTGCCAATCCTGGCACATTGCATATTGTTTTTTTTTGTCAGAAATGTATTCTATGTCTATCCACATGATGGTGCTGAGACTGCTGTACTGGACAAAAAGTTTAATGTAAAAAAAAAATAAAATAAATAAATAAATAAATAAATAAATAAATAAAACATTGAGGCTGGGTTCACACTCATGCGAATTGGATGCAGGTTTCTCCACATCCAATGCGCATGACAGGCGAGTGTGACCGGCTCTCAATGGAGACAGTTCACACAGGTCCGGGGCAGCCGGGGTCCAGATTGCAGAAGGGTCCTGTGCGTCCTTGAGTCCGGTTCAAGTGCGAATTCAGGCAAAAATTCAGACCAGAATCGGTGTACAGAAACGCACTGGACCCCGTGCTGTGAACCGCGGCGGCACATACACTATATTACCAAAAGTATTGGGACGCCTGCCATACATGGGTCAAATTTCTAAAGAATTTTCTTTTGAAAATCTTATAAAAGAACTTCCGTTCGAATTTTGCACCATAAGTGGGCTGCAGCAACAGACGATTTTTGTGTGACAATCGAATTGGAGTAATTGGGCATGTTGAAAATTTTTTGAAAAGCGAACGAACGATTTTCTAATCAATGATGGGAAAACCATGCGAGAAATGTAATTGAAAAAGAAATGCACATGTGCAAGAAAAGAAAATTCCCGGAAAGAGAAGAAAATTCCCAGCCACGAAAATTCTTTTCTGTAGCAACAGGAGGTGAAATTGAAGGCTTGGTTGGTCGAATTTCGGATCACAAAACGCACAAAATCTCTGATTTTCAAAAGAAAATTCTTTCGAAATTTGACCATGTATTGCCAGCCGAAAGCCTGGTACACACGATCAGATTGTTGGCCAACCAAGCGTCTGATTTTTGTCAAAAGGGCGTGTGCCTGGATCTTGTCTTGCATACTAAAGCCTCGTACACACAATCAGATTTTCCAACGGGAATTGTGTGTTGACCAGTGCTGTGTTTTGGCCTAGGCCAACAAGGCCCAGGCCTAGGGCAGCACTGTGCGGGGGGGGGGGGGGCGGCCGCCCCCCCCCCCCCGAAAATGGCAGCGGCGCCCTCTTCCCGACTCCCACACAGCAGGGCCATCTGGGGAGTACAGCTTAGCAGTACAGTGGCGTCCCGGGTGCGGAGGGGGCTAGAAAGTAGTTTAAGTAAGAGCCGTCAAGCCGCCCCTCCGTAAAGCCGTGATTCTGTCTCTGATTGGCCCTCTGCTGTGGCCAATCATGAGGAGGAAAACAGCGGTCAGGAAGCTGGCCGGCGGCACGGCGAAACCAATTAGAGCCGCTCTCTCTTTCTTCTCCCTTCGGGCTTCTGCTGACAGAAAGGGGAGGGGGGGCGAGCAGGGGAGTTCTCTGCTGCTGCCGAGTTCTCTGGTAAATGGAGCAGCAGCGCTGTGACAGGGAGAGGAGAGATGCGGGTTGTCTGTGTATCTCCCCCACTCGCCCCCTCCCCTTTCTGTCAGCCGAAGGGAGAAGAGAGAGAGAGCGGCTCTAATTGGTTTCGCCGCGCCGCCGCCAAGCTTCCTGACCTTTGTTTCTCACCCCATAATTGGCCACAGCAGAGGGCCACTCAGAAGACTCCGGGGGGGCATCATGGGAAAAGTAGTCCCTGAAGAGTGACGGCCCCAGTGTGTCCACAGACATCATGCTACAGCCCCCAGCATGCATGCACTCTGCTGAGGGAGTGTTAGAGGAGAAAAAGAGAGTACTGTGCTGGGGAAGCCAGAGAGGGAGCCACGCTGTACCCGCACCACCAGAGAGCCACGCTGTACTCGCACCACCAGAGAGCCATGCTGTACCCGCACCACCAGAGAGCCATGCTGTACCCGCACCACCAGAGAGCCACGCTGTACCCGCACCACCAGAGAGCCAGCCACGCTTTACCCGCACCACCAGAGAGCCAAGCTGTACCCGCACCACCAGAGAGCCAAGCTGTACCCACACCACCAGAGAGCCACGCTGTACCCACACCACCAGAGAGCCACACTGTACCCGCACCACCAGAGAGCCACACTGTACCCGCACCACCAGAGAGCCAGCCACACTGTTCCCACACCACCAAAGAGAGAGCCACGCTGTACCCGCACCACCAGAGGGGGAGAAAGATAAAGCCACTGCCAGGGTACATACATGCTACACTACTGACTAGAGTCAGCCTGGGCAACCCAGAGTGAGCGAACGTCCAGCCCGGAGGGATCACTGTTGCAGTTTCACCGGTATGAGAGCCTGTTGGCCATTATCCATTACTGTTCCCAGGGACTGAGCCATTAGGAAGTGCCTAACCTGATATCCTCTAGGCCTTGTTGACCGCCACAATGAGCTCCAACGCTGGGCCTCCAGTCCAAAAATTAAGGGGGGGGGGGGGGACACAATTTTTACAGCTCCAGGTGACACCAAACCTAGTGACGCCACTGTCCCGGAGCCCACAACAAGTTCCGGCACTGAGCTTCGGTAACTGTCAGCCAGAGTGCGCTAGCGTGGGCACCCAGGACATCTGCCACCTGGGGTCCCACAAGCGACGATCGGCTTTCCGTAGCAGCCGCCACCTCTCTCCCCACTGTCAGCCACACACACTCCTCAGCTCCTCCTCCTTCTCGGCTCCAATGTTCTAGTGTACACAGCCATGAGGAGGAGCCGCCACAGAGGAGGGACACGACTTCAGTGCAAGAGCCGCGCTGCTGCTCTGAGGTCTGTGTATAGTTTACAGTGGAGGGGGACACAGTAACCGGGAAGGGGGGCAGATAACAGATGCACACATGGATGAGGGGAGGGGGGGTAAGGGGATATGTGCTGGGTGCTTTGGGAGGGGAGAGGATATGTGCTAGTGGGGGGGGGTCTGATCCTCCCCTCCCAAAGCAACTAGCACATATCCCCTTACCCCCCAAATGAAAAGATGCCGCATGCCTCTCTGTCCTCCTCCTGTGGTGTCCCTCTGTCCTCTTCCCGTGGCGTCCCTCTGTCCTCCTCCAATGAAGATGACAGGGCGGATCTTAAAAAGGAAGGGGTGTGGCCTTGACAGGAAGGGGTGGGTCATATTTAAATTAGGGGGTGCGCAAGTGTTGACAGACTGGTGTTGACAGACTGTTGGGCTAAAATCTGACCGTTTGTACGCGCCATCGGACTATTGTTGTCGGATTTTCTGCAGACAAATGTTGGATGGCAGGCTTATAAATTTTCCGCGGACAGCGGTCAGATTTTCTGATCGTGTGTACACAAGTCCATCAGACAAAAGTCCAAAGTACAAACACGCATGCTCAGAATCAATGCTCACAAAGCACAACATTAGCAGAAGGTGCCCAAAGGGTGGCGCTAAAGAGATGAAAAGCCATGTAGTACGTCACTGCGTTTGTGTTTGTTGTCCGACAAGTGTGTGCCGTTTCTATGCAAGACAAGTTCATGGCCAACGCCCTTCGGACAAAAGTCCGATGCTTTGTCTGCAGAAAATCCGATCGAGTGTATGAGGCTTAACGGTACACAATTTCGGCCAACAAACGAGGAATTTAAGCTCATGAGCGCCACCCTTTGGGCCCCTTCTGCTAATTTCGTGTTTGGTGAGCATTGATTCCGAGCATGCGTGTTTGTACTTTTGACTTTTGTGTGACGGATTTGTGTACTGACCATCACAAAATCTGACAACAGACCGTTGTCCGCTGAAAATTTACTAGCCTGTCACCCAACATTTGTAGGCAGAAAGTTGGACAACAATTGTCTAAAGGAGCGTACTAACGGTCAGATTTTAGGACAACAGTCTGTCAACAGACAATCCCCTGCCAACAATCTGATCGTGTGTACGAGGCTAACGGCAGGCCATACATGGGTCGAATGTCGAAACAATTTTATTTAGAAAATCTTATCTAAGAATTTTCGTTCATATTTCGCACCATTAGTGGGCTGCAGCAACAGTCGATTTTCGTGCGGCCATCGAATTTGAGTGATCGAATATGTTGGAAATTTTTTGAAAACCAAACATTTTCTAATCAATGATGGGAGAATCCTTTGAGAAATGTAATCAAAAAAGAAATGCGCATGTGCAGGAAAAGAAAAGAAGATTCCTGACCACGAAAATAATTTTCTGTAGCAACAGGAGGTGAAATTGATGGCTTGGTTGGTCGAATTTTGAAATCAATGGTGGAACCATCGGATCACAAAACGCACAAATTTTCTGATTTTCAAAAGAAAATTCTTTCGAAATTGGAAGGGGCCATCCCCAAACTGTTCCCACAAAGTTGGGAGCACGAAATTGTACAAAATGTCTTGGTATGCTGATGCCTTAAGAGTTCCCTTCATTAGAACTAAGGGGTCAAGCCCAACCCCTATAAAACAACCCCGCACCAAATTCCCCTTTCCATCAAATGATCTGGACCAGTGCTCAAAGAAAAGGCCCATAAAGACATAGATGAGCAATTTTGGGGTGGAGGAACTTGACTGGTCTGCACAGAGTCCTGATCTCAACTCTATTGAACACTTTTAGGATAAATTAGTGCACATTGAGGTCTGCAAGTGCTTTACTAGGGTTATGGCTGAAGATATCAGCCATAACCCCAGTGCCATCTTTTTCAGCAGATGGCCGGCTTTCTCATGAGACCAGTCTGAGCGGCTCATGAGCCACTGGGCTGGTTTCTGAAGTGGCGGGAGGAGACCTCCCCCGTTAACGTTACCACCAGTTCGTCTGAGAAAAAATACACTCTTTGATTGACTCTATGGCCTTGGAGGACCGGAGTGACATCACAATGTCCCTTACGGTCCAGGATGGAAAAAGTAAAAAAATAAATTAAAAGCGAAAGATCAAAAACATTTTTTTTTTTTTTTTTTTTTGCTTTTAAAAGGTCTTTTTGACCCCAGATCCCTCCCTAAAGAGTACCTGTAACCACCTATTACTGTCACAAGGGATGTTAACCACTTGACAACTGGGCACTTAAACCCCCTTCCTAACCAGACCAATTTTCAGCTTTCGGTGCTCTCACATTTTGAATGACAATTACTCAGTCATGCAACTTTGTACCCATATGAAATTTTTGTCCTTTTTTTCACACAAATAGAGCCTTCTTTTGGTGGTATTTAATCACCGTTGGGTTTTTTATTTTTTGCGCTATAAAAGAAAAAAAGACTGAAAATTCGGTAAAAAAATAAAATTTTCTTTGTTTCTGTTATAAAATTTAGCAAATTTAGTAATTTTTCTTCATAAATTTTGGCCACAATTTATACTGCTACATATCTTTGGTAAAAATAAGTACAAATCGGTGTATATTATTTGGTCTTTGTGAAAGTTATACAGTCCAAAAGCTATGGTGCCAATATCTGAAAATTGATCACACCTGAATTACTGACGGCCTATCTATATTCTTGAGACCCTAACATGCCAGAAAAGTACAAATACCCCCCAAATGACCCCTTTTTGGAAAGAAGACATTCCAAGGTATTTAGTAAGAGGCATGGTGAGTTTTTTGAAGTTGTCATTTTTTCCCACGATTCTTTGTAAAATCAAGATTTTTTTTTTTTTTTCTCCACAAAAATGTCATATTAGCAGGTTATTTCTCACACACTGCATATGCATACCACAAATTACACCCCAAAACACATTCTGTTATTACTCCCGAGTATGGCAATACCACATGTGTGAGACTTTTACACAGCGTGGCCACATACAGAGGCCCAACATGCAGGGAGCACCATCAGGCATTCTAGGAGCACCCAGGCCAATTCTGACATTTCTCTCCTACATGTAAAAATCATCATTTATTTGCTAGAAAATTACATAGAACCCCAAAACATTATATATGTTTTTTTAGCAAAGACCCTAGAGAATACAATGGCGGTTGTTGCAACTTTTTATCTTGCATGGTATTTGCGCAGCAATTTTTTGAACGCTTTTTTTTGGGAAAAAAAAACAGTTTTGTGCTTTAAAAAAAAATAAAAACAGTAAAGTTGGCCCAATGTTTTTGCATAATGTGAAAGATGAAGTTACACCGAGTAAATAGATACCTAACATGTCACCCTTCAAAATCGCACACGCTCGTGGAATGGCGCCAAACTTCGCTACTTAAAAATCCCCATAGGCGACGCTTTAAAATTTTTTACTGGTTACATGTTTTGAGTTACAGAGGAGGTCTAGGGCCAAAATTATTTCTCTCGCTCTAACGTTCCCACTGATACCTCACATGTGTGGTTTGAACACCGTTTTCATATGTGGGCGGGACTTACGTGTGCATTCGCTTCTGCATGCGAGCACACGGACAGGGGCGCTTTAAACATTTTTTTTTTTTTATTGTTCATTTTACTTTATTTATTTTAGTTCGACACTTTTTTCCAAAAAAAAAATTTTTTTTGATCACTTTTATTCCTATTACAAGGAATGTAAACATCCCTTGTAATAGGAATATGGCATGACAGGTCCTCTTAACAGTGAGATATGGGGTCAATAAGACCCCACATCTCACCTCTAGGCTGGGAAGCCTGAAATAATAAAAAAAAAAAAAAAAACGATCCTGGCTTCGATCGTAGCGGTGAGACGGTAGAAGCATCGGAGGGCGGCGGGAAGGGGGGGAGGTCCCCTCTCGCCTCCCATAAGAACGATCAAGCAGTGGAACAGCTGCTATGATCGTTCTCATGGTGTAGGGAATCGCCTGTTGAAAAAGCTGATATCTGAATGATGCCTGTAGCTGCACCCATCATTCAGATATCCCCGCACAAAGTCAAGGATGTCATATGACTGCCGGCGGGAGGGAAGTGGTTAAAACACATTTTTTTTTTTTTAACACAAAGTTGTCCATTTATACAATATTTCTAACACATAGCATGTACATACCAAAAATGACACCCCGAAATAGATTCTCCTGCTCCTCCTGAGTACGGCGATACCACATGTGTGAGACTTCCACAGCCTGGCCACATACAGAGGCCGAGTACAGCTGAATATGGCCAAGTATGGCCGAGTATGGCTGCGCATGGCTGCGTATGGCTGCGCATGGCAGGGTATCGCCGAGTATGACTGGGTATGGCTGGGTATTGCAGAGTATGGCTGGGTATTGCAGAGTATGGCTGGGTATTGGGGGTGTTGCAGAGTATTGCAGGGTGTTGCGGAGTAGTACAGAGTATTGCAGAGTATTGCGGGGTGTTGCAGAGTATTGCAGGGTGTTGTGGAGTAGTACAGAGTAT
Source organism: Aquarana catesbeiana (assembly GCF_042186555.1). NCBI lineage: Eukaryota > Metazoa > Chordata > Amphibia > Anura > Ranidae > Aquarana > Aquarana catesbeiana. Next base: position 628,236,976 of record NC_133325.1, read on the forward strand.
TGCAGAGTATTGCAGGGTGTTGCGGAGTAGTACAGAGTATTGCAGGGTGTTGCGGAGTAGTACAGAGTATTGCGGGGTGTTGCGGAGTAGTGCAGAGTATTGCGGGGTGTTGCAGAGTATTGCAGGGTGTTGCGGAGTAGTACAGAGTATTGCAGAGTATTGTGGGGTGTTGCAGAGTATTGCAGGGTGTTGCGGAGTAGTACAGAGTATTGCGGGGTGTTGCGGAGTAGTGCAGAGTAGTGCAGAGTAGTGCAGAGTAGTGCAGAGTAGTGCAGAGTAGTGCAGAGTAGTGCAGAGTAGTGCAGAGTAGTGCAGAGTAGTGCAGAGTAGTGCAGAGTAGTGCGGGGTGTTGCAGAGTAGTGCAGAGTAGTGCAGAGTAGTGCAGAGTAGTGCAGAGTAGTGCAGAGTAGTGCAGAGTAGTACAGAGTAGTACAGAGTAGTGCAGAGTAGTGCAGAGTAGTGCAGAGTAGTGCAGAGTATTGCGGGGTGTTGCGGAGTAGTGAAGAGTATTGCGGGGTGTTGCAGAGTATTGCAGGGTGTTGCGGAGTAGTACAGAGTATTGCAGAGTATTGCGGGGTGTTGCGGAGTAGTGCAGAGTAGTACAGAGTATTGCAGAGTATTGCGGAGTGTTGCGGAGTAGTGCAGAGTATTGCGGGGTGTTGCAGAGTATTGCAGGGTGTTGCGGAGTAGTGCAGAGTATTGCAGGGTGTTGCGGAGTAGTGCAGAGTATTGCAGAGTATTGCGGGGTGTTGCAGAGTATTGCGGGGTGTTGCGGAGTAGTGCAGAGTAGTGCAGAGTAGTGCAGAGTAGTGCAGAGTAGTGCAGAGTAGTGCAGAGTAGTGCAGAGTAGTGCAGAGTAGTGCAGAGTAGTGCAGAGTATTGGGGGGTGTTGGGGGGTGTTGCGGAGTAGTGCAGAGTAGTACAGAGTATTGCAGAGTATTGCGGGGTGTTGCAGAGTATTGCAGGGTGTTGCAGAGTATTGCGGGGTGTTGCAGAGTAGTGCAGAGTAGTGCAGAGTAGTGCAGAGTAGTGCAGAGTAGTGCAGAGTAGTGCAGAGTAGTGCAGAGTAGTGCAGAGTAGTGCAGAGTAGTGCAGAGTATTGGGGGGTGTTGGGGGGTGTTGCGGAGTAGTGCAGAGTAGTACAGAGTATTGCAGAGTATTGCGGGGTGTTGCAGAGTATTGCAGGGTGTTGCAGAGTATTGCAGGGTGTTGCAGAGTATTGCGGGGTGTTGCAGAGTAGTGCAGAGTAGTGCAGAGTAGTGCAGAGTAGTGCAGAGTAGTGCAGAGTAGTGCAGAGTAGTGCAGAGTATTGCGGGGTGTTGCGGAGTATTGCAGAGTATTGCGGGGTGTTGCGGAGTAGTGCAGAGTAGTGCAGAGTAGTGCAGAGTAGTGCAGAGTAGTGCAGAGTAGTGCAGAGTAGTGCAGAGTAGTGCAGAGTAGTGCAGAGTAGTGCAGAGTATTGCGGGGTGTTGCGGAGTATTGCAGAGTATTGCGGGGTGTTGCGGAGTAGTGCAGAGTAGTGCAGAGTAGTGCAGAGTAGTGCAGAGTAGTGCAGAGTAGTGCAGAGTAGTGCAGAGTAGTGCAGAGTAGTGCAGAGTATTGGGGGGTGTTGGGGGGTGTTGCGGAGTAGTGCAGAGTAGTACAGAGTATTGCAGAGTATTGCGGGGTGTTGCGGAGTAGTGCAGAGTATTGCGGGGTGTTGCAGAGTATTGCAGGGTGTTGCGGAGTAGTGCAGAGTATTGCAGAGTATTGCGGGGTGTTGCGGAGTAGTGCAGAGTAGTGCAGAGTAGTGCAGAGTAGTGCAGAGTAGTGCAGAGTAGTGCAGAGTAGTGCAGAGTAGTGCAGAGTAGTGCAGAGTAGTGCAGAGTAGTGCAGAGTAGTGCAGAGTAGTGCAGAGTAGTGCAGAGTATTGCGGGGTGTTGCGGAGTAGTGCAGAGTAGTGCAGAGTAGTGCAGAGTATTGCGGGGTGTTGCGGAGTAGTGCAGAGTAGTGCAGAGTAGTGCAGAGTAGTGCAGAGTAGTGCAGAGTAGTGCAGAGTAGTGCAGAGTAGTGCAGAGTAGTGCAGAGTAGTGCAGAGTAGTGCAGAGTAGTGCAGAGTATTGCGGGGTGTTGCGGAGTATTGCAGAGTATTGCGGGGTGTTGCGGAGTAGTGCAGAGTAGTGCAGAGTAGTGCAGAGTAGTGCAGAGTAGTGCAGAGTAGTGCAGAGTATTGGGGGGTGTTGGGGGGTGTTGCGGAGTAGTGCAGAGTAGTACAGAGTATTGCAGAGTATTGCGGGGTGTTGCGGAGTAGTGCAGAGTATTGCGGGGTGTTGCAGAGTATTGCAGGGTGTTGCGGAGTAGTGCAGAGTATTGCAGGGTGTTGCGGAGTAGTGCAGAGTATTGCAGAGTATTGCGGGGTGTTGCAGAGTATTGCGGGGTGTTGCGGAGTAGTGCAGAGTAGTGCAGAGTAGTGCAGAGTAGTGCAGAGTAGTGCAGAGTAGTGCAGAGTATTGGGGGGTGTTGGGGGGTGTTGCGGAGTAGTGCAGAGTAGTACAGAGTATTGCAGAGTATTGCGGGGTGTTGCAGAGTATTGCAGGGTGTTGCAGAGTATTGCGGGGTGTTGCAGAGTAGTGCAGAGTAGTGCAGAGTAGTGCAGAGTAGTGCAGAGTAGTGCAGAGTAGTGCAGAGTAGTGCAGAGTATTGCGGGGTGTTGCGGAGTATTGCAGAGTATTGCGGGGTGTTGCGGAGTAGTGCAGAGTAGTGCAGAGTAGTGCAGAGTAGTGCAGAGTATTGGGGGGTGTTGGGGGGTGTTGCGGAGTAGTGCAGAGTAGTACAGAGTATTGCAGAGTATTGCGGGGTGTTGCAGAGTATTGCAGGGTGTTGCAGAGTAGTGCAGAGTAGTGCAGAGTAGTGCAGAGTAGTGCAGAGTAGTGCAGAGTAGTGCAGAGTAGTGCAGAGTATTGCGGGGTGTTGCGGAGTATTGCAGAGTATTGCGGGGTGTTGCGGAGTAGTGCAGAGTAGTGCAGAGTAGTGCAGAGTAGTGCAGAGTAGTGCAGAGTATTGGGGGGTGTTGGGGGGTGTTGCGGAGTAGTGCAGAGTAGTACAGAGTATTGCAGAGTATTGCGGGGTGTTGCAGAGTATTGCGGGGTGTTGCGGAGTAGTGCAGAGTAGTGCAGAGTAGTGCAGAGTAGTGCAGAGTAGTGCAGAGTAGTGCAGAGTAGTGCAGAGTAGTGCAGAGTATTGGGGGGTGTTGGGGGGTGTTGCGGAGTAGTGCAGAGTAGTACAGAGTATTGCAGAGTATTGCGGGGTGTTGCAGAGTATTGCAGGGTGTTGCAGAGTATTGCGGGGTGTTGCAGAGTAGTGCAGAGTAGTGCAGAGTAGTGCAGAGTAGTGCAGAGTAGTGCAGAGTAGTGCAGAGTAGTGCAGAGTAGTGCAGAGTAGTGCAGAGTATTGGGGGGTGTTGGGGGGTGTTGCGGAGTAGTGCAGAGTAGTACAGAGTATTGCAGAGTATTGCGGGGTGTTGCAGAGTATTGCAGGGTGTTGCAGAGTATTGCGGGGTGTTGCAGAGTAGTGCAGAGTAGTGCAGAGTAGTGCAGAGTAGTGCAGAGTAGTGCAGAGTAGTGCAGAGTAGTGCAGAGTAGTGCAGAGTATTGCGGGGTGTTGCGGAGTATTGCAGAGTATTGCGGGGTGTTGCGGAGTAGTGCAGAGTAGTGCAGAGTAGTGCAGAGTAGTGCAGAGTAGTGCAGAGTAGTGCAGAGTAGTGCAGAGTAGTGCAGAGTATTGCGGGGTGTTGCGGAGTAGTGCAGAGTAGTGCAGAGTAGTGCAGAGTAGTGCAGAGTAGTGCAGAGTAGTGCAGAGTATTGCGGAGTAGTGCAGAGTAGTGCAGAGTAGTGCAGAGTAGTGCAGAGTAGTGCAGAGTAGTGCAGAGTAGTGCAGAGTAGTGCAGAGTAGTGCAGAGTATTGGGGGGTGTTGGGGGGTGTTGCGGAGTAGTGCAGAGTAGTACAGAGTATTGCAGAGTATTGCGGGGTGTTGCGGAGTAGTGCAGAGTATTGCGGGGTGTTGCAGAGTATTGCAGGGTGTTGCGGAGTAGTGCAGAGTATTGCAGAGTATTGCGGGGTGTTGCGGAGTAGTGCAGAGTAGTGCAGAGTAGTGCAGAGTAGTGCAGAGTAGTGCAGAGTAGTGCAGAGTAGTGCAGAGTAGTGCAGAGTAGTGCAGAGTATTGCAGAGTATTGCGGGGTGTTGCGGAGTAGTGCAGAGTAGTGCAGAGTAGTGCAGAGTAGTGCAGAGTAGTGCAGAGTAGTGCAGAGTAGTGCAGAGTAGTGCAGAGTAGTGCAGAGTAGTGCAGAGTATTGGGGGGTGTTGGGGGGTGTTGCGGAGTAGTGCAGAGTAGTACAGAGTATTGCAGAGTATTGCGGGGTGTTGCGGAGTAGTGCAGAGTATTGCGGGGTGTTGCAGAGTATTGCAGGGTGTTGCGGAGTAGTGCAGAGTATTGCGGGGTGTTGCGGAGTAGTGCAGAGTAGTGCAGAGTAGTGCAGAGTAGTGCAGAGTAGTGCAGAGTAGTGCAGAGTAGTGCAGAGTAGTGCAGAGTAGTGCAGAGTAGTGCAGAGTATTGCGGGGTGTTGCGGAGTATTGCAGAGTATTGCAGAGTATTGCGGGGTGTTGCGGAGTAGTGCAGAGTAGTGCAGAGTAGTGCAGAGTAGTGCAGAGTAGTGCAGAGTAGTGCAGAGTAGTGCAGAGTAGTGCAGAGTAGTGCAGAGTAGTGCAGAGTAGTGCAGAGTAGTGCAGAGTATTGGGGGGTGTTGGGGGGTGTTGCGGAGTAGTGCAGAGTAGTACAGAGTATTGCAGAGTATTGCGGGGTGTTGCGGAGTAGTGCAGAGTATTGCGGGGTGTTGCGGAGTAGTGCAGAGTATTGCGGGGTGTTGCAGAGTATTGCAGGGTGTTGCAGAGTATTGCAGGGTGTTGCGGAGTAGTGCAGAGTATTGCAGAGTATTGCGGGGTGTTGCGGAGTAGTGCAGAGTAGTGCAGAGTAGTGCAGAGTAGTGCAGAGTAGTGCAGAGTAGTGCAGAGTAGTGCAGAGTAGTGCAGAGTAGTGCAGAGTATTGGGGGGTGTTGGGGGGTGTTGCGGAGTAGTGCAGAGTAGTACAGAGTATTGCAGAGTATTGCGGGGTGTTGCGGAGTAGTGCAGAGTATTGCGGGGTGTTGCGGAGTAGTGCAGAGTATTGCGGGGTGTTGCAGAGTATTGCGGGGTGTTGCAGAGTATTGCAGGGTGTTGCGGAGTAGTGCAGAGTATTGCAGAGTATTGCGGGGTGTTGCGGAGTAGTGCAGAGTAGTGCAGAGTAGTGCAGAGTAGTGCAGAGTAGTGCAGAGTAGTGCAGAGTAGTGCAGAGTAGTGCAGAGTATTGCGGGGTGTTGCGGAGTATTGCAGAGTATTGCGGGGTGTTGCGGAGTAGTGCAGAGTAGTGCAGAGTAGTGCAGAGTAGTGCAGAGTAGTGCAGAGTAGTGCAGAGTAGTGCAGAGTAGTGCAGAGTATTGGGGGGTGTTGGGGGGTGTTGCGGAGTAGTGCAGAGTAGTACAGAGTATTGCAGAGTATTGCGGGGTGTTGCGGAGTAGTGCAGAGTATTGCGGGGTGTTGCAGAGTATTGCAGGGTGTTGCGGAGTAGTGCAGAGTATTGCAGAGTATTGCGGGGTGTTGCGGAGTATTGCAGAGTATTGCGGGGTGTTGCGGAGTAGTGCAGAGTAGTGCAGAGTAGTGCAGAGTAGTGCAGAGTAGTGCAGAGTAGTGCAGAGTAGTGCAGAGTAGTGCAGAGTAGTGCAGAGTAGTGCAGAGTAGTGCAGAGTAGTGCAGAGTATTGCGGGGTGTTGCAGAGTATTGCAGGGTGTTGCGGAGTAGTGCAGAGTATTGCAGAGTATTGCGGGGTGTTGCGGAGTATTGCAGAGTATTGCGGGGTGTTGCGGAGTAGTGCAGAGTAGTGCAGAGTAGTGCAGAGTAGTGCAGAGTAGTGCAGAGTAGTGCAGAGTAGTGCAGAGTAGTGCAGAGTAGTGCAGAGTAGTGCAGAGTATTGCGGGGTGTTGCGGAGTATTGCAGAGTATTGCAGAGTATTGCGGGGTGTTGCGGAGTAGTGCAGAGTAGTGCAGAGTAGTGCAGAGTAGTGCAGAGTATTGGGGGGTGTTGGGGGGTGTTGCGGAGTAGTGCAGAGTAGTACAGAGTATTGCAGAGTATTGCGGGGTGTTGCGGAGTAGTGCAGAGTATTGCGGGGTGTTGCAGAGTATTGCAGGGTGTTGCGGAGTAGTGCAGAGTATTGCAGAGTATTGCGGGGTGTTGCGGAGTAGTGCAGAGTAGTGCAGAGTAGTGCAGAGTAGTGCAGAGTAGTGCAGAGTAGTGCAGAGTATTGCGGGGTGTTGCGGAGTATTGCAGAGTATTGCGGGGTGTTGCAGAGTAGTGCAGAGTAGTGCAGAGTAGTGCAGAGTAGTGCAGAGTAGTGCAGAGTAGTGCAGAGTAGTGCAGAGTAGTGCAGAGTAGTGCAGAGTAGTGCAGAGTAGTGCAGAGTATTGCGGGGTGTTGGGGGGTGTTGCGGGGTAGTGCAGAGTAGTGCAGAGTATTGCGGGGTGTTGCGGGGTAGTGCAGAGTAGTGCAGAGTAGTGCAGAGTAGTGCAGAGTATTGCGGGGTGTTGCGGAGTAGTGCAGAGTAGTGCAGAGTAGTGCAGAGTAGTGCAGAGTAGTGCAGAGTATTGCAGAGTATTGCAGAGTATTGCGGGGTGTTGCAGAGTAGTGCAGAGTAGTGCAGAGTGTTGCGGGGTGTTGCGGGGTGTTGCGGGGTGTTGCGGGGTGTTGCGGGGTGTTGCGGGGTGTTGCGGGGTAGTGCAGAGTATTGAGGGGTGTTGCGGAGTAGTGCAGAGTATTGCGGGGTGTTGCAGGGTATTGAAGAGTATTGCGGGGTATTGCAGGATATTGCAGAGTATTGCAGAATATTGTGGGGTGTTGCGGAGTATTGTGGGGTATTGCAGAGTATTGTGGGGTAATGCGGGGTATTGCAGAGTATTGTGGGGTGTTGCGGAGTAGTGCAGAGTATTGCAGAGCATTGTGGGTTTTGCAGAGTATTGTGGGGTATTGCAGAGTATTGTGGGGTAATGCGGGGTATTGCAGAGTATTGTGGGGTGTTGCGGAGTAGTGCAGAGTATTGCAGAGCATTGTGGGTTTTGCAGAGTATTGCGGGGTATTGCAGAGTATTGTGGGGTATTGCAGAGTATTGTGGGGTATTGCGGGGTATGGCAGAGTATTGTGGGGTATTGCGGGGTATGGCAGAGTATTGTTGGGTATTGTGGGGTATGGCAGAGTATTGTGGGGTATTGCGGGGTATGGCAGAGTATTGTGGGGTATTGCGGGGTATGGCAGAGTATTGTTGGGTATGGCAGAGTATTGTTGGGTATTGTGGGGTATGGCAGAGTATTGTGGGGTATGGCAGAGCATTGCAGGGTATTAAATTATGGAGGGATGGCTGAGCATGGATGGCTGGATGTGACTGTATTTGTCACAGAGCAACGTTGTGGGCACTACAGATGCAGCCCACAACGCTGCTACCATCCGATCCCTCCCCCGCTCCTCCCCCTCTGTACCGATCGGTACACAGAGGGGAGGGAGGAACCGGCGTCATGACATGACGCCGGTTTGTTTACATGTGATCGCTCCGTCATTTGACGGAGCGATCACATGATAAACGGCCGCGATTAGTTCTCGGGTGCGCGCCCCAGGGGGCGCACGAGAGCAGTATTCTGGGAGGACGTCCCAGGGACGTCCACCCAGGATAACCCGACCGCGCTGTGGCCGTCTTTCGGCTATGGCCCGGTCGGCATGTGGTTAATATTCCTTGTGACAGCAATAAAAGTGATCAGATTTTTTTTTTTTTCAAAGTGACAGTGTAAAAAAAAAAAAAAAAAAATATAAAGTGCTCGCGCACCAAACACAAACGTAAGTCGCGTCCGTAAATGTAAACAGTGTTCAAATCACACAAGTGAGGTATCACCGTGATTGTCAGAGCGAGAGCAATAATTCTAGCACAAGGCCTCCTCTGTAACGAGTGTAAACTGTAACATGGTAGGTATCTATGTACTCAGCGTTACATCATCTTTCACTGTATACAAAAACCTTGGGCTAACTTTACTGTTTCTTTTTTTTTAAATTCAGTGACGTGTATTTTTTCCCAAAAAATTGCTTTTGAAAGACCACTGCGCAAATACCCTGTGACATAAAATATTGCAACGACCGCCATTTTCCACAGTCTTTACTAAAAAATATATATAATGTTTGGGGGTTCTAAGTCATTTTCTAGCAAAAAATACTGTGTATATATATATATATATATATATATATATATATATATATATATATATATATATTACATATACATACACACACACACACATACACACACACATATATATATATTGTTCGGGGGTTTTAAGTGATTTTATAGCAAAAAATACTGATTTAAACCTGTAAACAAAAAGTGCCAGAAAAAGCCTGCTCAGCACGTGGTTAATGAGTGACCTGGCAGTGATCCCTGTTCTTCTTTTTTGGTCTGCTCTAGGTCACTTGTTCATTGCAGTTGGTAAGTAAGTTGTTTTGCTGCATCCCCCCCCCCCCGCCGAACTTACCCCTCCATGTTCAGCCTCTCATGGAGTAGGAAGAACCTGAATGCTGAAGTTTGGAGACATCTATGATTGCTACACAGTGGCAGATACTGTGACTGCCTGCACCCCTGCAGGGGAAAGAAAATCAGGTGAGTGCAAGCAGTATCAGAGCATGCAGACAAGGCACTAATTAAAGAGCCAGCACCTGGATAAGAAGTTTTCCTACAGAAATTTGTTTCCCAGAGATTGAACATCCTAAAACACTCCAAAAAGAACTTTTTTTTCACAAATGGAACTTTTCCTATCCAATAATACTGGTTAAAAACACATCAGTCACCATTTATGTTGGATAATTTGTATAATTTTGTATAATTTTGTATGATTTAGCACCAGTCACTTTATTGTATTTATAGCATTGGTTTTGCACAAATGCACTTTGTAGAAATAATTGAAGCACCTTATGTTGCAACTTCACCTTTATTACAATGAGACTAGTAATAACCTAGTACCAGTCACAGATTTCAGACCCAAAATATTCACGTCATTTTTTGGTACATATAGGTTTTCTCATAAAATTTACTTTTAGAAGCAATATTCTAGGAATTATGTATACCAGGTAATATATAGCCATAACTACTCCTGCTTTTTACCAGTGATCCCTGTATGAGTATTGGTCTAGTCCTCCTCATCCAATCACCATTATAATTACTATTTAAAAAACATAAGGACAAAAAAAAAATCTCTTTATATCAAAATGTAATTGAGGTGTCCTTATTTAAAAAAAAAAAAAGAAAGAAAAAGGGAGAGAGGAGGAGAGGAAAAAAAGGGAGAAAGGAGGAGAGGAAAAAAAAGGGAGAAAAGCGGAGAGGAAAAAAAGGGAGAAAGGAGAGGAAAATAAGGGAGAAAAGGGAGGAAAAAAAGGAGCAGGAGATAAAAAAAAAACAAAAAAAAAGGAGAAGGAGATAAAAAAAAGGTAGCAGTTAAATGCAGTTAGGAGGAAGATTGGAAAAGGTATTCATGTCGTAGCCTCCCTGGCGGTATTCTCGAGTGTGGCTCGGGGTTAAAATTCAGTACCATTAGCGGTAACCCCGAGCCACACTCGGGATCGCATTGCAGGATCCTGGGGCGGCTTTACTTACCTTGTCCCCGGGATCCTGCGATGTCCCCCGCAGTGTCCGAGGGCTCCGTCCTCCTCCGAAGCCTCTCCGTGCCAGGCTCCGTTCCCTGCGAGCGGCGCGACGCACGGGGGCGGAGCCTGGCGGCAAATTCAAAAAAATGTCAAAATCATAACACATACAGTACTGTAATCTTACAGATTACAGTACTGTATGAAATGATTTCACATCCCTTTTTGTCCCCAGTGCTCTGGCCCATGCCCTGCATGCAGTTTTACATGATATACACTGTTCTTTCTGCCTGGAAACTGGAGATTGTCCATAGCAACCAAAAAGTGTCCCTTTACGTCAAAAGTGGCTTTAGACCAGCTAGAAAACAGCGATAGTAAATTAGAACACTTGCAGAATTGAGCGATAGTGAATTGTGGGGAAATTTATTTTATTACTATTTTTTTAAATTTTTTTTAATTATTTATTTTTATTTATTATATTATAATTTATGTTTTTGTGTTTCAAACTTTATCATACCCGGGATATCTACTAGACTCTGGTTTGGACAGATTTAAGTGTGTTATTGTTAAGATTTACAGACCTACAATATAAAACACCAAATTTCCATGCAAAATAATTGTACCGCTTTCAGCACCTAAAATCCGAAAGAATCATACCGCCAGGGAGGTTAAAGATAAGGATTTGTCTTTGTTCTCTGCATGTTGGTAATTATATGTATAGTGTGGGGTATATGGAATTCCTTGGGTTTTTTCTCTTTTCTTATTTTTTTTTGTGTCCTTTTTAACCAGTTAAAGTTAACCAGTTAAAGACCGCCTACCACAGATATACTGCGGCAGGGCGACTGTATTGCGCAAAATGATGTACCTGTACGTCATTTTGTGCAATAGATACTGTGGACATGCGTGTCCATTCGACAGACGGGGAGCCAATCAGTGGGTCACCTACGATCGTTCCCTAGAGAGGCAGAACGTCGATCTGCCTATGTAAACAAGGCAGATCGCTGTTCTGACAGGGGAGAACACAGATCTTGTGTTCCTGCTAAGTGGATCTCTATGTTCCCCCAGTCACTCCATCCCCACACAGTTAGCAAGCACCCTCTAGGGACACACTTAACTCTTTGATCATCCCTGATATTAACCTCTTCCCAGCCAGTGTCATTAGTACAGTGACAGTGCATATTTTTTAGCACTGATCACTGTATTAGTGTCACTGGTCCCCAAAAAGTGTCAGTTAGGTGTTCAATTTGTCCGCCGCAATGTCACAGTTTGGCTAAAAATCTCTGATTGTCGCGATTACTAGTAAGGCCTGTTTCACACATGCTGTCCGTTTCTCAACCATCCGTTTATGGATAAAAAAATGGACTTCAATGCATCTCTATAGAAAAACTGATGTAAATGGATGACCATCAGTCCGAGCTGAGGTTGCCACTCCATTCATTGCAGTAGGACACCATAGATGTGCGGCTTCCTTTCTTGAGCCTCCTTATCAGTGTCGCCTACCAGTGTAGCCTCATCAGTGCCGCCCCAACAGTGAAGCAGAAAAATTACCTGTTTGAAAACTTTTATAATAATCTACATTTTGGGGTATTTTTTCCTTCAAAATTGTAAATCTTTTTATGTTTTTAGCAAAAAATAAAAAAAACAGTGGTGATTAACCGCTTCAGCCCTGGAAGATTTTACCCCCTTCCTGACCAGAGCACTTTTTGCGATTCGGCACTGCGTCGCTTTAACTGACAAGTGCGTGGTCCTGCGACGTGGCTCTCAAACAAAATTGACGTCCTTTTTTCCCCACAAATAGAGCTTTCTTTTGGTGGTATTTGATCACCTCTGCTATTTTCATTTTTTCCGCTATAAACAAAATAAGAGCGACAATTTTGAAAAAAACGCATTCATTTTTATATTTTGCTATAATAAATATCCCACAAAAATATATAAAAAAACATTTTTTTCCTCAGTTTAGGCCGATACGTATTCTTCTACATATCTTTGGTAAAAAAAAATCGCAATAAGTGTTTATTGATTGGTTTGTGCAAAAGTTATAGCGTTTACAAAATAGGGGATAGCTTTATGGCATTTTTATTAATACATTTTTTTTTACTAGTAATGGCGGCAATCAGCGATTTTTATTGTGACTGTGATATTATGGCGGACACGTCGGACATTTGACACATTTTTGGGACCATTGTCATTTATACAGCGATCAGTGCTATAAAAAATGCACTGATTCCTGTGTAAATGACACTGGCAGTGAAGGGGTTAACCACAAGGGGGTGGGGAGGGGTTAAGTCAGTACTAGGGAGTGATTACTAACTGTAGGGGGGATGGGCTAGCTGTGACACTACACTGATCTCTACTCCCGATGACAGGGAGCAGAAATCAGTGACACTGTCACTAGGCAGAACGGGGAGATGCTGTTTACATCAGCATCTCACCATTCGTCCGCTGATCGCGGGTATCCCCGCAGCGATCGAGACTGCGGGACCCGTGACCCGACTCACGGAGCTCCGGGCCGGCGCGCACGCAATGGCACGGCGGGGAATTCAAATGGGCGTACCTGTAAGCCCATTTGCCCAGCCGTGCCATTCTGCCGACGTACATCGGCGTGCGCCGGTCGGGAAGGGGTTAAATACCAAAAGAAAGCTCTATTTGTGTGAAAAAAATTATAAAAATGTTCATATGGGTACAGTGTTGCATGACCGTACAATTGTCATTCAAATTGTGACAGAGCTGAAAGCTAAAAATTTGCCTGGGCAGGAAGGGGGTATAAATGCCCAGTAGGCAAGAGGTTAATGTAACCTAATGATCAGTTAGTGGTGGTGGTGGGGGGGGGGATTGGACAGAGATCAGCTTTAAAGCATATGCAAAAACTACTATTTAAAGCAGAGCTCCACCTAGAAATGGAACTTCCGCAGATCTGATTCCTCCCCCCCTCCGGTGCCATATTTGGCACCTTTCAGGGGGGAGGTGGGAGCGGATACCTGTTAAAACAAGGTACCGCTCCCACTTCCGGGGAAAGAGAGATCAATAGATATATTGGGGGTCAGTAGGCTAGTGGGGAGTCAGGAGATGTATAGGAAGGTAAGTAGGTGTATAGGGGGTTGGGAGAGGTACAGGAGTAGTCACACGATGTACAGGGGGTCAGCGGATATATAGGAAGGTCAGTAGATTTAATGAGGTTCAGAAGATGTATAGGGAGGTCAGTAAATTTAATGTGGTTCAGGAGATGTATAGGGAGGTCAGAAGATTTAATGGGGTACGTGAAATGTAAAGGGAGGTCAGTCGATTTAATGGGGTTCCGAAGATGTATAGGGAGGTCAATAGATATATTGGGGTCGAGTAAATGTATAGGGGGGGACAGTAGGTATACAGGGAGGTCAGGAGATGTACAGCAGGGGTCAGCAGGTGTATGCAGGGGAGGGGGGGGGGTGATCAGGATGTGTATGGAGAGGTCAGGAGGTGTACAGGGAGATCTCCAATATATCTATTCATCATTAGGTGAATGGGGTGGGGGACTGAGGGGGTATAGAAGAGGTAAGATGTACTGGGGGTCAGTGAGTGTATAGGGAGTTCAAAAGATATATTGGGGGTCAGTAATTGTAGAGGGGAACCAGTAGGTGTATTTGGGAGGTCAGGAGATGTACAGGGAGGTCAATACGTGTATAGGGGGTTGGCAGAGGTACAGGAGGGGGGTCATCGGGAGATGTATAGGAAGGTAGGTAGGTGTATAGGGTGTTGGGAGAGGTACAGGAGGAGTCAGAAGATGTACAGGGAGTCAGCGGGTGTATAGGGAGGTCAGTAAATGTAGAGGAGAACCACTAGGTATATGGGGAGGTCAGGAGATGTATACAGGGTTGGGAGAGGTACAAAAGGGGTCAGCAGGCGTATGGGGTTGGGGAGGGGGGTGCAGGAGTTGGTGTATAGGGAGATCAATAGATATTGGAGGATCAGTAGGTGAATGGGGGGGGGTTGGGAGAGGTTTAGAAGGGGTTAGAAGATGTATTGGGGTTCAAAACATGTATAGGGAGGTCAATAGATATATTGGGGGTCAGTAAATGTAGAGGGGAACCAGTAGATGTATAGGGAGGTCAGCAATTATAGGGAGACTAACAGATATATTAGGGGTCAGTAGGTGCATAGGGAGGTCAGAAGATGTATAGGAAAAGAAGTAGGAGTATAGGGGGTTAGAAGAAGTACAGGAGGGGTCAGCGGGCATATTGGTGTGGGGGGGGGGGGGATCAGGAGATGTATGAAGAAGAGATCAGTAGGTGTATAGGGAGATCAATCGCTATATTGCAGATCAGTAGGTGAATGGGAGGTGGAGGGGGGGGGGGGGTTGGGAGGGATATGGAAGGAGTCAGAAGATGTACTGGGAGGTCAACAGATATATTGGGGGTCAATAAATGTAGAGGGGAATCAGTAGATGTATAGGGAGATCAATAGATATGTTGGGGGTCAGTGGGGGCATGGGGAGGTCAGGAGATGTATAGGAAAATAAGTAGGAGTATAGGGGTTTGGGAGAGGTATAGAAGGGGTCAGAAGAAGTAGCAGTGGAAATTACATAACCCAGGAATTTAACCTGTTCACGATGGTACTCGCACTTCTCCAATTTACAGTAGAGATTGTTCCCTCTTAGTTTCTGAAGCACACAACAGACATCTGTGTGGTGGCTCTCCAGGGACTTGGAAGATATGAGGATATCTGTCAGGAGCCAGGGAGCGTCTCCGCTCGCCGGGCTCCGGTGCGCATGCGCGGGGGATTGCCGCTTCGCCGCACACCCGTCCGCGGCCTGATGGTGCGGCGCGCGCGGGTGCACGGCGGACCTCGTGTGCGCGCCGTCGCCCGTGCGGGTGCCCGGTAGCGCGTCACACTGACGCGCTCGCCGGGCAGGGAGACTATTTCTGACGGCTCCAGCGCCCAGTCGGGTTGCTGGTTTGTCGTCAGCTCTCCCTGTTCCCTGTGCCTGTTTAATCTTCTGTTATCTACCTGCCTGTGTACTGAACCTTGGCTTGTTAAAATAACTACTCTTCTGGATTGCCCTAATTACCTGCCTGCTCAGTGAACTGAACCCTGGCCTGTTTAACCACTACTCTGCTGGATTGTCCCTAATTACCTGCCTGCTCTGTGTACTGAACCCTGGCCTGTTTAACCACTACTCTGCTGGATTGTCCCTAATTACCTGCCTGCTCTGTGTACCGAACCTTGGCCTGTTTAACCGCTACTCTGCTGGATTGTCCCTAATTACCTGCCTGCTCTGTGTACCGAACCTTGGCCTGTTTAACCACTACTCTGCTGGATTGTCCCTAATTACCTGCCTGCTCTGTGTACCGAACCTTGGCCTGTTTAACCACTACGTTACTGGACTACCTGATACCCTGATCACTGCCTGCTACACATCTGACCTCTGCTTATTATTACAGTCTTGCCTCTGCCTTACTCCGCCCTGATCTCCGGTCTCTCCTGCAGACCCCAGAGCACCCGCTTCCAATCTTGGGACCTCCTATCTACCGGAAGCCCGTGCCTCCGTGTGCCCCCAGCTCCCTGTACCCATTTCGGGGGTCTGGGTGCGCGTGGTCGTAAGGGCGAGCCGCTCTCGGCATCTCGGCCTCGGTGAGTATTAGTCCGTGACAGTACAAACCAGCCAGATGTCCGAGGCTGACAGAGCGCGCTCTCCTCTGGAGATCCTGTGCCAACAGGTATCTACCCTCGCTGATTCAGTACAGAAATTACAGGAAGGTTATACCCAAATTGATAACCGTCTTCAGCAGATCACAGGGTCGCTACCCTCCGCAGCCGCAGCTCCTGCACCCAGCAGTGGGGGTCCGCTCCCTCAGGCTTCTGCCAACCCCACCGTCGTCATGGCACTTCCCGAACCCAGGGTCCCTACACCAGAACGGTTCTCGGGGGACCGTAAGAAGTTTAGGGCCTTCAAAAACGCATGTTCCCTCTACTTCGCTCTCCAGCCGAGAACCTTTTCTTCAGAAATCGTCAAGGTGGGATTTTCAATTTCCTTACTATCCGGAGAACCCCAAGCTTGGGCCCACGGCTTGATGGAACAGAGCAGTCCTGTCCTGAACACCATCGAGGCCTTCTTTGAGAGCATGTCCCAGCTCTACGATGACCCGCAGTGTATGGCTACAGCTGAGGCCATCCTGCACCATCTGTCCCAAGGAAGAAAACCTATTGAGGACTATACTGTGGAATTCCGTAAGTGGGCGGCCGATACAAATTGGAACAAGCCGGCCCTACGTTATCAGTACCGCCAAGGCTTGTCCGAGTTACTCAAGGACGAATTAGCTAGGATGGAAACCCCTGCTTCTTTGGAAGAACTCATTCAAGTAGCCACGAAGCTAGATCGGCGACTGCGGGAGCGACGCTCAGAGCGGTTCCAGGGGCCACGCCCCACCTGGGCGTTGCCAAGACCCCACTCCACACAAACCTCGACCTCAACTTCAGCTGCTGCTGCACCGGTCCCTGAGGTCGAACCAATGCAGCTCGGCCTGGTTCGAGGCCCGCTAACCTCCGAAGAGAAGCAACGCAGGCGACAGTCTAACCTATGTCTCTACTGCGGAGGAACCGGACATTTCCTGCGCAGCTGTCCGGTCAGGCCCAGTAAGTCTCCTCAGCCAAATGTATTGAGCTATCCAAACAATAACATTCCCAAGACTTACGTGATGTTGTTTATTTCCCTACAGCTTCCGGAAGGGGAGACTCGCTTGCAGGCCATCATTGATTCCGGAGCATGCAGTTGCTTCATAGACTCTGCCTTGCGCACAGTTTGAATATTCCTCTACAAACTAAAGATCAGGATCTACGAATACATCTGGCCGACGGATCCCTTCCTTGCTCAGGTCCCATCACCCAGGAGACCCAACCTATTCCAGTAACCACTGATTCCGGCCATCGGGAGTTCTTACGGCTCGACTTGATTCATTCACCTATCTTTCCCGTCATACTAGGTTTACCCTGGTTACAGGCTCATGATCCACAGATTAAATGGAGCACTAAGGCAGTATCCTTCTCCTCTCAGTATTGCTCTCAGCATTGTTTGCTCCCGGCTCCCAAAGTTTGTGCCACAATGGCTGCGCCATCAGGCAATCTCCAACATGTTCCCTCCGAGTACCTTGAGTTTCAAGAGGTCTTCAGTAAACAGATGGCTGACCGCCTACCACCTCATCGGTCCTACGACTGTCCAATCGACCTCCTTCCTGGATTCGAGATTCTATTCGGCCGGATATTCCCTCTCTCAGAAACCGAGCTAGAAGCTCTTAAACAATACATAGACGAAAACCTCAAGAAGGGCTTCATCCGTCCTTCATCTTCACCCGCCGGAGCGGGTATCTTTTTCGTTGGTAAAAAAGACGGTACCTTAAGACCCTGTGTAGATTATCGACAGCTCAATAACATCACGATTAAGAACCGGTACCCGCTACCACTCATCCCCGAGTTATTCCAGAGGTTCCGATCAGCTAAGGTGTTCTCTAAACTTGATCTCCGGGGGGCCTACAATCTCGTCAGGATCAGGGCTGGAGACGAATGGAAGACGGCTTTTAGGTCCAGATTCGGGCATTTCGAGTACTTAGTGATGCCATTCGGACTCTGCAATGCCCCAGCCACCTGGTGAATGACATATTTCGAGAATATTTAGATGACTTCCTTGTTGTATACCTGGACGATATTCTTAACTTCTCCCCTACTCCAGAGATACACAAGAGGCACGTAAAGAAGGTTCTTGCCATACTTCAACAGCACAAGCTATACCTGAAAGCTGAAAAGTGCGAATTTGAAAAATCAACCATACAGTTCCTGGGATTCATACTTTCAACCAATGGGGTCGCAATGGACCCACAGAAGATTCAGGCAATTCAAGAGTGGCCGGCCCCATCTAACAAGAAAGGAGTACAGAGGTTTATAGGATTCGCCAACTTCTATCGGAAATTTATTGTTGGATTCTCGGCCATCGTGGCACCTATTACCCAAATTAACTCGTCAGCACAGTTCTTTTCAGTGGTCCGCAGCCGCTCAAGAGGCTTTCCTAAAGTTAAAGAAGTTGTTCAGTTCCGCCCCAATTCTCTGCCATCCTGACCCGACTCAACCCTTCGTATTAGAGGTGGACGCATCTGAGATCGCAACTGGAGCAATTCTCTCCCAGAGACAGGGACCGAAGGCCATTCTACACCCGGTAGCTTTCGCCTCTAGGAAACTCAGTCCACCGGAACTCAACTACGATGTGGGGGACAGGGAGCTGCTGGCTATAAAGTTCGCTTTAGAGGAGTGGAGGTATTTGCTGGAGGAGGCAGTACACCCGGTCATGATCTTTACGGATCACAAGAATCTTGAGTACCTCCGAACAGCAAGACGACTAAAACCCCGTCAAGCCCGTTGGGCCCTCTTCTTTTCCCGTTTCAACTTTCATATAGCCTACAGACCAGGAGCAAAGAACGGGAAGGCCGATGCTCTTTCGCGGATGTTCTCCGCAGACTCTCAAACGACAACACCAAGCACGATCCTCTCTCCTCAAAATTTCCTCGGATTAACTCAGACGGACTTAATGTCATCCATCAGATCCTCATCGGGCTCATGCACAGAACCAGTAGTGCACTCCTTGAAGAAATATGAGGACCTCTTCTGGATTAAAGGAAAAATATTTGTACCACAAGTGACTCGGCCCTTAGCTCTTAAGATGTGTCACGACCATAAGATGGCAGGACACTTCGGGAATAAGAAAACGGCTGAACTTCTTTCTCGTTCTTTTTGGTGGCCAGGATGGAGAAGGGACTGTAAAGAATATGTGGCGTCCTGTTCTCTGTGCCAGCGGAACAAGGGCCAAAACACCAAATCCTGGGGCCTGCTCAGACCTTTGCCCATCCCGGAACGGCCATGGGCTGATGTGTCCATGGATTTTATTGTTGACCTACCTACCTCAGAAAATTTTTCTACCATCCTTGTCATTGTCGACCGCCTCTCCAAGATGGCCCATTTTTTGCACATGAGAGGTACTCCCTCTGCCGTAGACACAGCCAGTGTCTTCCTAAAAGAGGTTGTTAGGCTCCATGGGATACCAAGAAGCATCGTGTCAGATAGGGGCGTTCAATTTACGCCCAAATTCTGGAGGGAACTCTGCAAGGCCCTGGGCATCATCGTTTGTCTCTCTTCAGCCTATCACCCCCAAAGCAATGGCCAGACGGAGAGGACCAACCAAACGTTAGAGCAATACCTCCGCTGCTTCTGCTCGGGTTCTCAGGATGATTGGGCGAGTCTTCTTCCCTACGCTGAATTTGCGTACAACAATTCAATTCATGCCTCTACCAACCAGACTCCCTTCTGGGAATCTGCACGCTCCACGGTTAATACAAACTTTTCACCAAGATCATCCAGAATTGATGGCTAGCCTTGGCGTCCAGTGTCCGCCCTTAGGAGTGGGGCACTGTCAGGAGCCAGGGAGCGTCTCCGCTCGCCGGGCTCCGGTGCGCATGCGCGGGGGATTGGCGCTTCGCCGCACACCCGTACGCGGCCTGATGGTGCGGCGCACGCGGGTGCACGGCGGACCTCGTGTGCGCGCCGTCGCCCGTGCGGGTGCCCGGTAGCGCGTCACACTGACGCGCTCGCCGGGCAGGGAGACTATTTCTGACGGCTCCAGCGCCCAGTCGGGTTGCTGGTTTGTCGTCAGCTCTCCCTGTTCCCTGTGCCTGTTTAAGCTTCTGTTATCTACCTGCCTGTGTACTGAACCTTGGCTTGTTAAAATAACTACTCTTCCGGATTGCCCTAATTACCTGCCTGCTCTGTGTACTGAACCCTGGCCTGTTTAACCACTACTCTGCTGGATTGTCCCTAATTACCTGCCTGCTCTGTGTACCGAACCTTGGCCTGTTTAACCACTACTCTGCTGGATTGTCCCTAATTACCTGCCTGCTCTGTGTACCGAACCTTGGCCTGTTTAACCACTACTCTGCTGGATTGTCCCTAATTACCTGCCTGCTCTGTGTACCGAACCTTGGCCTGTTTAACCACTACGTTACTGGACTACCTGATACCCTGATCACTGCCTGCTACACATCTGACCTCTGCTTATTATTACAGTCTTGCCTCTGCCTTACTCCGCCCTGATCTCCGGTCTCTCCTGCAGACCCCAGAGCACCCGCTTCCAATCTTGGGACCTCCTATCTACCGGAAGCCCGTGCCTCTGCGTGCCCCCAGCTCCCTGTACCCATTTCGGGGGTGTGGGTGTGCGTGGTCGTAAGGGCGAGCCGCTCTCTGCATCTCGGCCTCGGTGAGTATTAGTCCGTGACAATATCATCGAGATAAACATACGGGTGATTGGTGCAACTGGCACCACAGTGTCGAATCAATCCAATTGACAAATTTATGAAAGCATGTCATAAGCATGTAGGTACTCTACAAGAAGAGCATATGAGCGCTAGGGGCTTTTACAGGGAGCGGGAGAGAGTTACAGGTAAGGCATATAAAGTTAACCCATAAGTGTACAATTAGGTTTCTGCATCACAAGTGGAAGCATCCGCTAGCCATCTGTCCTAAATTTTGTGATATTTGTCAGGGCATCCCCTGTGAGTGTAGAGTAGTTTTTTGTAAGGGAGGGTGGTGTTGACAGCCCTGATCCACTGTTGTAATGTAGGTGGGGGTCCCCTCATCCACGTTCTGGCAATTTGCAGTCTAGCAAGGAATGCAGTTTCCTGCAAGAGGATGTTCAAATATTTCTCGCTTTCAGGGAGTGAGAGGAGTCCCAGCACGCACTGCCGGGGGTAGAGGTATAGCGGAGAACCCATTCGGTCATGAAGAAACTGAACCACCTGGGTCCAGAATCCCTGTACGGACGGGCAGGCCCAGATTAGATGAAAGAATGATGCATTGGGGTGATTACAGCTGGGGCAGTTGGGATTGTGGCCAGGTTTGTACTTGGAGATTCGATAAGGCGTCAAGTAGGATCTGTGAAAGATATAGAGGTTGGTGAGGCGATCGGACAGTTTGGGAGACACAGTTTTATAGTTGGCGAGAGCCTCCTTCCAGTCTTTATCTGATATTGCGCCCAGGTCGGGTTCCCAGCGGGATCTCAACTGCTGAGCGGTGGAGACCGCTGTGGGCGTCATAAGGTATGAGTATAAGAGGGATATTAGTTTTTGATGGTCTTCACCCAGAGCCATGTCCACCAACAGTGGGACCTCGAGGCTCGGGACAGAGCCCCCGAACTGTGTACAGAGTGCGTGTCTAAGTTGAAGAAAACGAAATAGCATGTGATTAGGTAGGGCAAAATTATCCTTGAGGACCTGAAAAGGTTTTACTGACCCACCCGATACCACCTGCGACAAGTATATGATACCCTTATCAACCCATAGTCCGTGGTCAGGGACAGATTGTAGTTCGGGCATGTGTGGGTTGAGCCAAAGGGGCGTGTGAGAATGGGGGGAGGGTGCCTCTCCAATACGCATTGCGAGTTGCCAGATCTTGCAGTGGTGATATAGCATTTGTGTCTTGTCATCATTTCGAATTGAGTTGCGAGGGCCGCAAAATAAAATCTGGAAGGGGTGAAACAGTGGAGGACCGGCATCAGCGAGGTAGAGGAGCATGTCATCTGCATAGAGGCTGATAACCTCCATCAGTTGGCCGCGTCTGAGGCCCTTAATGCCGGGGTGGTTTCTAAGGGCTATGGCCAGGGGTTCAACGGCCAGAGCGTACAATAGGGGCGATATGGGGCATCCCTGGCGCGTACCACGGGAGAGTTGAAAGGGGCGGGAGATGCTACCATTGACCTGTATGCGAGCTGTGGGGGCCTGGTACAGAAGTTGAAGCCACTTTATAAATTTCGGGCCGAAGCCAAATCTATGCAGGCATTCCCAGAGATAACTCCATTCCACGGAGTCGAACGCCTTAGCGGCATCTAGGCTGACTACTACTCTGGAGCCAATTTCTGTGTGTTGGGATTGAAGGTTCATGTGGAGTCGCCTAAAGTTAAAGGCCGTATTTTTATTGGGCATAAATCCCGTCTGGTCAGGGTGTATTAGACTAAGGATGACTTTGTTTAGACGGAGGGCAAGACTTTTGGCCAGTATTTTAATGTCTAATTGGAGTAGGGATATAGGCCTATATGATTCGGGAAACAGTGGGTCCTTACCTGGCTTAGGTATGAGAACAATGAGGGCCTCACCCATGGATGACGGGAGTGTATTGGAGTCAAATATGTGGGAATACAGCTTACTTAATTTGGGGAGTAAAATTTCACTAAATTGATTATAGAATTCGAGGGGGAGACCATCTGAACCGGGCGTCTTGGAAGCAGGGAGGTGTGCCAAGGCTTCTGTTATACAGTCAGTGGTGATAGGTGCTTCAAGCTGGGCGACCTGGGGAGAGGTAAGTGTTGAGAAGTCGATGTCTCGTAAAAATGCTGAAAGCTCATCGTGAGTGTGGTGTGCGGTGGAGGAGTACAGGTCCGAGTAAAAGGACCTGAACTCCTCGACCACCTGGTCAGGGTCTGTCACCATGGCCCCCGTCTTCGATTGGAGAGACACCACCACTGGGGGTTTATGGTCCAGGTGTGCCATAAAGGCTAGGAGCTTGCCAGCTCATTCGCCAAATTCGTATATGCGTTGTTTACTGAAGAAGATGCCCTGTTTGGCTTTTTGGAGATGTAGTTGATCTGTGAGCCTAACCTGCATGCGCAGGAGAGAGGCGTTGGTAGGTGTTGGGTCATTTTGGAAGGCTTGTTCTAAAGTGTCTAGATGTTCCTCCACTTGGCCTATCAGGTGTCTAGAGGTTGCTTTGTGCCTATTGATGCGCGTGGATAAGATCATACGGGCGTGCATTTTAAATGCCTCCCAGACGGATCTGAATGAGGCAGAGCCATCATTTGTGCAGAAGAAATGGTCCAGCTCGAGTTGGACAGTGTCCAAAGCTGTTAGGACATTGAGCCAAAATGGGTCTAGTCTCCAGATATGAGCCGCAGGTGGGTTTGGCAAGCGCAATTTGATCCAGTATGGGGAGTGGTCCGATAGTACTCTAGTGTCAAATCCCACGTCTATGAGATGGGGGAGGAGGGAGGGGGTGAGAAAGATATAGTCTAACCGTGACATGGCTGAGCGTGAGGGGGTGAAGCAAGAGAAGCGTATTTGTTGTGGGTGTTTGTGCCTCCATGTATCTGTAAGAGTGAACTCCATTAGAAATCTACCAAATCTAGTGGTGCTGGGTGCAGGGGCTGATGGGGTGACAGAGCTCATTTGGTCTAGACTAGGGGCGATGACCATATTAAAGTCCCCAGCCCAGATAGCTGGTACTGAGGGGTGCTGTGCCATGAAAGTAACCCCAGTCTGCAACGTATCAAAGGTGAATGGCGGGGGAACATAAAATGCAAGAAGGAGCATCTCCAGGCCCCCGACGGGGATCCAACTTCAGTGTGTGAAGTTGAAAGCGTACAGTTTTAGACATAAGGATTGCGACCCCGCGATAATTAGTGGTGTAGGGGGCCTGGTACAGCCATCCCACCCAGGGCTTCTTGAGGCTCATCTGCTTCTGTCCTGCCAGATGGGTCTCAACAAGGATGGAAATGTCCGCCCGTTGGGATTTGAGGTGGGAAAGGACCGCCAGACGTTTGGCCCTCTCACCCAGGCCTCGGACATTCCAAGTAATTATTTTTAATGAGACCATGATGCATAAGATATATTTAGTACGTGTAGTCGGATACTCAGGGGATAGCAAGCAACATTGAACATTACAAACAACCCTTGATGCATTCTGGTGAGATGTGCCTGTCTGCTGGGCATCCAGGGGACAGAGTGACCACTTGTGTGATGCTGAACCAGCAATTGGATTGTCTGGTATATGCAGGAACAGCATACATTTGGGGATAACCCAGCAGACTCAAATGGACATACTATCATACACAAATATAGCATCAGCAATGCAAGTGCGGTAGAGTACATATGATGTGTCAACTTGGATTCAGGAGCAACAGAAAAAAAATGAAAAAGTGTGCGAAAAACAAGGTAAAACAAACGTACTGCAAAAACACTGGTCCAGCTTGGCAGATTCAACACTCCACCATACACTAAAAGTGAGGGGGCAGAGGCCGGCCAGGGAACCAATGGCGTGTGGCTGCGAGTCATAGGCAACGTGAATGCCACTGCTTTAGGGTGACCAACAAGGTCTGGGGGGCGAGCAAGCTGGACAATGCACGCCAGTGCAGGGGGAGCGTCCAGTCTCAGGGGGTATGGTTGCAGGTGAGCCGCCCGAGGCATCATGGTTAGGCCTGGTAGTGAGGGGGGAGAAAACAAGGGCCTTGAAGCTCGGATAAAGTTAGAGCAGTGTCAAAACTGAGCAGAAGGAGTTAGCAAGGGAGGCAATTAGGGAGATAGATGCAGTGTATAACCAACTCACATTGCCGAGGCCTGCGGGGGAGATGCGAGCTGTGCGATGTTGATAGTCGATCCGATTCAATTAAACAGGATGGTACATGGAACGTGCAGGTTAGAGGCGGGCCGGGCCAGCCACATCAAGTTGTTCCAGCCATGAAAGAACAGCCTGGGGATCCTCAAAGAAGTGCGCCTTGCCTTCGTACACCACGCGGAGACGAGCTGGGAAAAGCATTGTGTACAGTAGATGGCGCACCCGAAGTAGCCGCTTCGCTTTAGTGAACTTCGCCCTCTTCTTCTGCACCTCGGCCGAAAAGTCCGGGAAAACCGCCACCGTCACATTCCCGACAGGAATGTTTCCTCTCTCTCGGGTAAGACGCAGGATGGTATCTCGATCGCGGTAATTCAGGAGCTTGGCAATGAATGTCCGCGGAGGGGCTCCAGCAGGCGGGGGCTTTGCTGCCAGGCGATGTGCACGCTCCACCACAAATGTGGAAGAGAAGGCCTCTCTTCCAAATGACTTGAGCAGATTCTCCAGGTATGTAGGGGAGTCCTACGAAACGGAGGTTGCACCTGCGGAGGCGATTCTCCATATCGTCCTGCTTAGAGAGGACAACGTTCAGTTGGTGCTGTAATTGCTCTGTGGTAATCTGGAGTGGATGCATGTCTTCTTCCACCTGACCGATGCGACGTTCCGTCTCCGACACCCGGTCCCGCAATTTATGGATGTCTTGGCGAATTAAGATGTCTACCTTCACCTCCTCAATCCTGGAGGTGAGGGTGGATTGGCATAGAGCGATGGCCTCGAGGACTTTAGTAGTGTCCCTGGACGATCGATCTTCTTCAGGGAGGGCCTCGGCGCCATCTTCCTCTCCCGGGTCCCGCTCCTCGTGGCGATACTTGTCTAGTTTGGCTATGGCGCCGGATCTTTTAGGAGGCGACATGGTTACTCAGGGTCAGGGTGGTAGTCTGGTGCTTTAGAGTGGTGGTTTGCGATAGATTTAGCCCTCAGGATTAGGTAACCGGATAGGCCTCGAGCGGAGCTCTCACACTGCACGTCTTATTCCATGCAGCTCCAGACCACGCCCCTCGAAGGACATTGTTAATGAATTCCTGGAAAACTGCTGGGGCGTTACAAAGGCCAAAAGGCTTTACGAGGTACTCATAATGGCCTGTTCTGGTATTAAACGCAGTTTTCCACTCGTTGCCCTCCTTAATCCGCACGAGATTGTATGCCCCTCTCAAATCAAGCTTTGTGAAAACCATTTCTCCCTTGAGGCGGTCAAATAACTCCGTAATCAACAGAATCGGATAAGCATTCTTAATCGTTAAACGCTTGAGACCGCTATAATCAATACAAGGTCTCAGTTCACCACTCTTCTTCACAAAGAAGAAACCAGAACCAGCAGGAAACGAGGCTTTGCGGATGAAACCTCGAGAAAGTGCGTCTGCAACACACTCCTCCATGGCCTTATCCTCCAAGACCGACAAAGGGTAAACCTGGCCATGAGGGGGTATGGCACCAGGTTGAAGGTCAATTGCGCAATCATACGACCGGTGTGGAGGCAAACTACCGGCTTGACCTTTGTCAAAGACATCACTAAAATTGCGGTACTTCTCCGGCAGGGAGGAGAGTGAAGAGGTGCACAGGACCATGGCTACCTTCTGGAAGCATGTCTTACTGCATTGTGGAGACCAGGAGAGAACCTCAGCAGGGAGCCAATCAAAAGAGGGGTTGTGCCTCTGTAACCAAGGATAACCAATAACCAGCGGTAAGGTGAGGAAATAACTTGGAATTGAATTGGAATAGGGCCATGGACAACCGAACAGTCTCACGAGTTACATGGGCAGGCTGTAGAGGTCTTCCGTCAAGAGCCTCAATGGCAAGTGGAGTGTCACACAGCTGCAGCGGAACTGAGTGCTTTGATACAAAGCCAGCATCAATGAACAGGCCTGCAGCCCCAGAGTCGATTAGAGCCTGTATCTCGACAGACTCAACTCAGCCCAAGAAAGGGTAACCAAAACCAGGGGCTTATCCTTCTGGATAACTGGGGATGAGACAACGCCACCTAAGGTCTGTGACAGAACCTCAAGGTTCGGGTGTTGCCTGGATGGGTAGGACAAAACTTCAAAAAGTGACCTGCCTGGCCACAATAAAGGCACAATCTCTCCCTCCTCCTAAGGCTTCTCTCATCCGCAGAAAGACGCGTGAAGCCCAAGTGCATGGGTTCATCTTCACAGACCAACTCGGTACCAGGAGGCATGGGAGGTGAGGGAGGCAAGGGTGGGACTGCACAGCACTAGACAAATGAACAGGAGGCTTCCGCAAGCGCTCCTTAAAAGGGAGTCTTTCTCTCAGTCTGGAGTCAATGAGGATGGCAAACGTGATCAACCTCTCCAGCTCAGTGGGTATATCTTGGGCTGCTATCTCACCCATGATGGTATCCAAGAGACCATGAGAAAAAAGCAGCCACGAGGGCCTCATTGTTCCTCTGCTGCCAGAGTACGGAATTCAATGGCGTAATCGGCAACAGTCCTCCTACTCTGTTTGATGGACACGAGGCACTTGGCAGCAGAAGCGGAGCATGCAGGAACGTCAAATGCCCTTTTAAAAGGATAACTCAAGACAACAGGTTTTTGCATCTCCCATAGAGGGTTTGCCAAGGCTCTCTCAAAAAACAAAGATATCACAAAACCTGTGATCAGACTTCAAACCTTTATTAAAAAATATAGGATTAAATAGTGGCGCTAACGTGATACAAATATAATATATGTGTAACTGATGCTTAAAAAAACTAATAATATTGATGATGGTGTCACCCTATGATAATTAACAACATTCAATAAATCACGAATGATGAATAACGAACTACAGAATTAAATACAGTGAGTGAGCAATAAATTATCACCCTGTGGCAAGTGTGAACTAAATATATCACTCCTGAAGAAATATATAATATATATATATATATATATATATCTATATATAAATATAGTGTATATATATATATATATATATATATATATATATATATATATATATATATATATATATATATATATATATATATATATATATATATATATATATATATATATATATATATATATATATATATAATATGAAAAAAGAAAATAAAAACTGCGCTAAGGTCAGTAAATATTGAACACATATACCCAATCCCAAAGATTACCAGTGGAATGACTTGTGAAAAATTAGTACAGCAGCAATTCTCCTGCACAACATAAATACAGTAATCAAAAATGGAAAAACATAGAATAGCGCTAAACATATGAAAAATGTTTTGCATAGAGTGAGTGTACTCTCAACCCGATATCTAAATGGTCATATGTCCACATACATGCAACCATATAAATAGTGAAAGAAAAACCTAAATGTCAAATTGGCATGACACCTGAAGAAAATATATATAAAAATTTTTTTTAATATATATATATATATATATATATATATATATATATATATATATATATATATATATATATATATATATATATATATCTCTATAATCTATCTGGTGAGCAACCCTGCTCTCTCTCAACCAAGGGGTGACCCCTATCACACACCGAGGAGGGATATTGGGCCTAAGAGAGCTAAAAACAAACCTAGGGGCCCGAAGGATGGGTCTGCCCAATCCCACAAGGTGATTCCTTTGGGAGAACCTAATAGGAATTCTAGGTGAAATAATCACAATTATCAACAGCGTGATACATACCCACAATCGTGGGAAACCCACCCACGAACATAGGATAATCCACCTGCCAGATCTGGCCCCCCCCAATTATAATCAAGGGTTTGATTATAATAACTCAGGTTACTATAATGGGGATAATAGGAATCAGATTCCACTTCAGAACCGGTTCTTACCTCTGTCTTATTTAGAGACCCCTGGACTCTTTAGATCGGACGTTGGAGGTTATGGGTACAGTGTCCCCGAGAGGAATCCGGGTGCACATTACTCGGGTAACTATGATCAAGGTTACAACCATCCAAGACCGACACAGTATTCTGGCCCTCTTGGTAATAAAGGCAACCAGAATTGGGGTTTTCCCAGGGACTCTCGGGGCATAAAACGGCCCGTGGAACTAAGAGAGTAGTCAGAGGGGGAGGCGGGTCCAGTCAATTAAAAAGAAAAAGGACTTAGGAACTGCAATTTTCAACTTGAGCAAACAAACGTTGACAGACCCTGAGAAAAAGCTGTTGGACAAGGGTCTGAAGTTTGTTCTACCTAGAGGCCTGAGCAAATTTCAGACATACATGGACGTATATATGTACGTCCGTAAGTTGAATATCAAACGATATATTAGGGAGGGGAATGCGATCAGATCAGAGTATTAACACTCTTCTCTTTCTAACACATCCCTCTTTAACCCCCCAGGCTCCTTAGCACCTGCCATTAGGGTCTTTGGAGACGTTTTCTTACGGGACATTGACCTGATGAGAGTCAGGAAGGTTAAGATGCAGAGGGATTTGGAGGCTGGTTTAGAATCCCTCTGTAACAACAAATCTTTAGTGATTAGACCAGCCGACAAAGGCAGGGGGATTGTCATTTTGGACGGATGCATTTGAAAGAAATGCATTGCATTGTGGATGATAGTGAGACTTATACTACTTTAAATAAGGATCCAGTTGTGAAATATAAAAAGGAACTTGAAATCGTTGTAGACAGAGGTTTCCTCAAGGGTATCTTGAACGATAAAGAGAGATTATTTTCGATGCCCAGTGCTCCCCGCACAACGGTCATCTACTATATTCCTAAAATACATAAGAACCAGACTTGCCCCCCGGGACATCCCATAGTGAGTGGGATCGATTTTGTTATGTCCCGGGTGGGCAAGTACATTGACTATTATCTACAACCTTTGGTTCAAAAAATTCCATCATACATCAAGGATACTAAACAGATGATTAATTTGCTGTCCAATATTACACCTAAGAGAGGACTCTGGATGGTTACTGCGGATGTAACCTCGCTTTACACCATCATCCCCCACCATTTGGGCCTTGAGGCAGTCAAGTTATTTCTGGTCAGAGATTCTGGTCTGGTTTCATCCCAGATAGATTTCATTATGGAATTATTACAGTATGCTGCCAGTCATAATTACTTCTGGTTTGAACATCAGTTCTACCGACAGGATAGGGGGGTTGCTATGGGGGCTAAATACGCCCCCAGCCTGGCCAACCTTTTCATGGCCAAATGGGAGGAGGACGTCATTGATGCCTCCAGAAGGCCAGAATTGGCCCTGTGGGCTAGATACATCGACGACGTCCTCCTATGGGATGGCAGCAAGTCTGATCTACTCGGCTTTATGGCAGTCCTCAACAATAATAACAGAGGGATTAAACTCAATTTTGAAGCCAGCTTAGAAGAAATTAATTTTCTTGATTTGAAAATTAAGATTATAGGAGGACAGATTTGTGACATCTACATTTTTTAAATCAACTGACAGGAACTCATATATTGTATATTCGTTAGATAGCTGTCATTATGAGCCTTGGTTGAGAGCAGTCCCTCTAGGTCAATTTACACGCCTTAGACGCAACTGCACTGAGATTAGTACCTTTGAAGACCAGGCGGCCACTCTCTCTAGTAGATTTGTGGAGAAAGGCTATGACCAAGGTTTTCTGTCCCAGGCGGTGAAAACAGCCCGGGACAAGGACAGGTAATTACTCGTGTCAGATAAACACCCTAATGGGGATGATGACCCTAATGTTGCACCGTTTATTACCACTTTTTCGGTACAACATCACAGCATCAAGAAATTGATCCAAAAACACTGGCATGTCTTGACCAGTGATCAAGTTCTTGGTACTATTTTACCTGACAAACCTTGGGTTATCTTCAAGGGGGCACCCTCTTTAGGAAGTAAGATTGCCCCAAGTGTCCAGGACCCCCCCAAAAAATAACAGGTGCTTTTTTCAGAACCTTACGGGTTACTATAGAATTGCCAGGTTTGCTTTCTTAATAAATGCAAAGAGAGAAAGATCTGCCAATTTACGTCCACCAGTACCTCCGACCTTATGAGGTGGAACCCCTTATTACATGTGCATTTGAGGGTGTGGTCTACCTCAT
Source organism: Aquarana catesbeiana (assembly GCF_042186555.1). Taxonomy (NCBI): domain Eukaryota; kingdom Metazoa; phylum Chordata; class Amphibia; order Anura; family Ranidae; genus Aquarana; species Aquarana catesbeiana. The sequence continues at coordinate 628,267,159 of NC_133325.1, forward strand.
ACAGTGCCCATGTGGGTTACAGTATGTAGGGAGGACCAAAAGGGCACTTTGTGTCCGATTGAATGAACACATTAACCACTTCAGCCCCGGAAGGATTTACCCCCTTCCTGACCAGAGCACTTTTTACAATTCGGCACTGCGTCGCTTTAACTGCTAATTGCGCGGTCATGCAATGCTGTACCCAAACGAAATTTGCGTCCTTTTCTTCCCCTTTCTTTTGATGGTATTTAATCACCTCTGCCGTTTTTATTTTTTGCGCTATAAACGGAAAAAGACCGAAAATTTTGAAAAAAAATGATATTTTCTACTTTTTGTTATAAAAAAAATCCAATAAACTCAATTTTAGTCATACATTTAGGCCAAAATGTATTCGGCCACATGTCTTTGGTAAAAAAAATGTCAATAAGCGTATATTTATTGGTTTGCGCAAAAGTTATAGCGTCTACAAACTAGGGTACATTTTCTGGAATTTACACAGCTTTTAGTTTATGATTGCCTATGTCATTTCATGAGGTGCTAAAATGGCAGGGCAGTACAAAACCCCCCCAAATGACCCCATTTTGGAAAGTAGACACCCCAAGGAAATTGCTGAGAGGCATGTTGAGCCCATTGAATATTTATTTTTTTTGTCTCAAGTGATTGAATAATGACAAAAAAAAAAAAAATTTACAAAAAGTTGTCACTAAATGATATATTGCTCACACAGGCCATGGGCATATGTGGAATTGCACCCCAAAATACATTCAGCTGCTTCTCCTGAGTACGGGGATACCACATGTGTGGGACTTTTTGGGAGCCTAGCCGCGTACGGGGCCCCGAAAACCAAGCACCGCCTTCAGGATTTCTAAGGGGATAAATTTTTGATTTCACTCCTCACTACCTATCACAGTTTTGAAGGCCATAAAATGCCAAGATGGCACAAAACCCCCCCAAATGACCCCATTTTGGAAAGTAGACACCCCAAGCTATTTGCTGAGAGGCATGGTGAGTATTTTGCAGCTCTCATTTGTTTTTGAAAATGAAGAAAGACCAGAAAAATTTTTTTTTTTTCTTTTTTCAATTTTCAAAACTTTGTGACAAAAAGTGAGGTCTGCAAAATACTCACTATACCTCTCAGCAAATAGCTTGGGGTGTCTACTTTCCAAAATGGGGTCATTTGGGGGGGGTTTGTGCCACCTGGGCATTCCATGGCCTCCGAAACTGTGATAGGCAGTGAAGAGTGAAATCAAAAATTTACGCCCTTAGAAAGCCTGAAGGCGGTGCTTGGTTTTCGGGGTCCCGTGCGCGGCTAGGCTCCCAAAAATTCCCACACATGTGGTATCCCCGTACTCAGGAGAAGCAACAGAATGTATTTTGGGGTGTAATTTCACATATTCCCATGGCATGTTTGAGCAATATATCATTTAGTGACAACTTTGTGCAAAAAAAAAAAAAAAAATTTGTCTCTTTCCCGCAACTTGTGTCACAATATAAAATATTCCATGGACTCGACATGCCTCTCAGCAAATAGCTTGGGGTATCTACTTTCCAAAATGGGGTCATTTGGGGGGGTTTTGAACTGTCTTGGGATTTTATGCACAACATTTAGAAGCTTATGTCACACATCACCCACCCTTCTAACCACTTGAAGACAAAGCCCTTTCTGACACTTTTTGATTACATGAAAAATTTTTTTTTTTTTGCAAGAAAATTACTTTGAACCCCCAAACATTATATATTTTTTTAAAGCAAATGCCCTACAGATTAAAATGGTGGGTGTTTCATTTTTTTTTTCACACAGTATTTGCGCAGCGATTTTTCAAACGCATTTTTTGTGGAAAAAACACACTTTTTTAAATTTTAATGCACTAAAACACACTATATTGCCCAAATGTTTGATGAAATAAAAAAGATGATCTTAGGCCGAGTGCATGGATACCAAACATGACATGCTTTAAAATTGCGCACAAACGTGCAGTGGCAACAAAATTAATACATTTTTAAAAGCCTTTAAAAGCCTTTACAGGTTACCACTTTAGATTTACAGAGGAGGTCTACTGCTAAAATTACTGCCCTCGATCTGACCTTCGTGGTGATACCTCACATGCATGGTACAATTGCTGTTTACATTTGACGCCAGACCGACGCCTGCGTTCGCCTTAGCGCGAGAGCAGGGGAGACAGGGGTGCTTTTTTTTTTTTAATTATTTTTTTGCTTTTTTATCTTATTTTTAAACTGTTCCTTTCATTTTTTTTTTTAAATCATTTTTATTGTTATCTCAGGGAATGTAAATATCCCCTATGATAGCAATAGGTAGTGACAGGTACTCTTTTTTGAAAAAATTGGGGTCTATTAAACCCTAGATTTCTCCTCTGCCCTCAAAGCATCTGACCACACCAAGATCGGTGTGATAAAATGCTTCCCCAATTTCCCAATGGCGCTGTTTACATCCGGCGAAATCTAAGTCATAAAATGCTCATAGTTTCCGGTTTCTTAGGCCATAGAGATGTTTGGAGCCACTCTGGTCTCTGATCAGAGAACAATAAAACAACAACTATTTTTTTTTATTTTATATTTTTGTTTGTGTTTTTTTTTTTTTTTTTTTACACTTTTTTTTGTAACTGTAACTTTTATAACTGTAACCGGTTCCAGGTTCGGGTCTCTCAAAATGCGATGGCATCTTGGGTGACCCTGTGAAAGTGCGCCTAGTCTGTGCAATGCTGTACCCTACGCTAATACTCAACTAGTGAATGGTAGCTTTCAAAACATTCACCAATGCAAAGACCAGGATTGTCAGAACAGGAGGGACAATAATAGCGGGTATCACGCCTATATCCGCGCTTGCTGCAGACACAACATCTTTTTTGGGGGGGTTCGTTGGGTAGGGGTACTCGGGAGGACATAAAGAAAATGCCTCTCATGCAGCCGACTGCATTTGGTTGGGGATGTGAATGGGGGAAGTACAGGTGCTGCAGAAGCGGTGGGTTCCCAATTAGGATTGGCGAATGCAGCAGGAAGGGCATTATGGGCACGACGGGCCTGTGTTTGTCTTCTTGGTGGCAGCGGGACACTACTTGTGCTTACCACCTCACCAGCTTGAACTGCACTTATGGGCCTCCCCACGTCACCAAGTGTTACTGAAGTGCTGGTTTGACTACGACCGGGTGTACTAGGCAACTGGTGCTTGCCAGTTCACCAAAACGCTACCAAAAAAACTGTTAGCGATCGCAGGGATCAGGCCTGACTCTGCAAACGCTGCAGTTATGCGTTTAGTGTTTTGTAAGTGACAGTGATCGATCGATACTGCACTTGGGTGGGCTGGGCTGGGCTGGGCCGGGCGGAGGGGCAAAACGCAGGTGCTAGCAGGTATCTGGGCTGATCCCGCTAACACTGCATTTTTGGGAACCCTAAACTGCTGGGGACGCTAGTATAGATCTGATCGGATCAGATATTGATCCGATCAGATACTATACCACTAAGGGATTAGATTTTTAAGCGTATCAGTGCATAGTGGTCATGCGGATACGAGCTGGGTTACAGGTGCCACGTCTTATCTTAGTAGATTAGAGGACATAGGGCAATTGTGGGCTCAAGACTTTATAGGCACAGTAATTACTAGATATATGATTAAAATTCTAGTTTATTTAAAGAATATTAAAAATATTCGCTCAGTTGCTGGGATACCATGACGCGACTGCCTCCTCTCTCCCCGACGCGCCGTCAGCTGTTCGGTTGGCGCCGGGGATCGAGGCATGCGCAGTACGCGTCGGCGGCCGGCCTGAATGACATCACGTCGGCTACGCCGATTGGTGACTACAGGCGGGGCGGATGTACAAGAGACGATTCTAGCGTGTCCCCTTGTACGATCCACACTACTAGCCGCTCTCTATGAGACGGCTGTGTGGCTCCATGCGGTCAATCCCTCTTATCTATCATCCCTATCTGCTAATTCAGGTAAGCTCTTATCCACAACTGCCTACTAGATATCGCTTCTAAATATTGACAGATACCCTATACTCATGGCCTTTTGTCTCTCCCTATGGGTTTATTTATTTTTATAACAGCCTCAGCAGAATTGGGGATCAGGAATAGCAAGTTCCTAAGTAACAAATCCCATACGAATCTCGGTGTAATACCGTCATCTACCTCTGACTGACACCAGATCCCCTTCTATCAAACTAAAATTGATGTCAATCAACTACTGAGAGCTACCAATACTTGCTAATGAGGTTGTTGTTTTCATTAGGCATAGCTACAAAGCCTATGAGGGTAAGTGTAATATGTACTTTAAATCTAATTACCATTTTAAATATGAAATATTAGAAGGCACCCAAACAGGTTATATGTTATTTACCTAGTCCTTCATAATTATCAATCTTTGACGTCTATTAATTAATTTTATAATTTGATTAAACATAAGTACCGTTACCTGTACAGAGCACCTTCCCCCCCCCTTTCTTCTCTCCCTTCGCCCCCTCTCTTTTCCCCCTCTCCCCCCCCCTTCCCCCCCCCCCCTTCTTCCCCTCCCCTCCCTTTTCTTTCTCCCCTCCCCCCCTCCCGCCCCCTCTCCCCCTCCCCCCTTCCCCCTCCCCCTCCCGTCCCCCCCTTCCTACCTCATCCCTATCTGATCATGCAGCCTATACCTCATTTTTTACTCTAACCCACCTCCTCATTACCAATTTTTAACTATGTTACATACGTCCCCACGTTGCTTGCTTTTCGCCGGGACCATGTAGGACAGGCACATCTCCTTGGGTCTTAGGGACAGCCTCTTTCTCATTATCTTATTACATTGTTCATTTAATCTTATCTAATTATATTATACCATGATGAATTATTTATCGCAAATGTATTGTTCATTACAGTATTCAATTCTGTGCTCCTGAAGAAGCGCAACATGTCGAGCCTATACAGAATTTGATTATCACCACCGCATAGCTTCTGGTTCAACGCAACGTAACTATATTGATCAAGATTTTTGACTTTAAACTCTGCTCAAACTATCTAACTCAACCATCTAGCTATGTATGGAGTGCATAATTTGTAAAACTGTGTAACCATGAATTGAATTTTATATGTTTCTTTGTTTTATCCTCTATTTTTAATATTCTTTAAATAAACTAGAATTTTAATCATATATCTAGTAATTACTGTGCCTATAAAGTCTTGAGCCCACAATTGCCCTATGTCCTCTAATACCACTAAGGGAGGTGTATGGGGCGTGCGTGGGCGTTAGCGCTACTGGCACTAACCTGACGCTGCCTGGGGCTGGTGCTTGCCAGTTCACCAAAACGCTACCAAAAAAACTGTTAGCGATCGCAGGGATCAGGCCTGACTCTGCGAACGCTGCAGTTATGCGTTCAGTGTTTTGTAAGTGACAGTGATCGATCGATACTGCACTTGGGTGGGGTGGGCTGGGCTGGGCCGGGCGGAGGGGCAAAAGGCAGGTGCTAGCAGGTATCTGGGCTGATCCCGATAACACTGCGTTTTTGGGAACCCTAAACTGCTGGGGACGCTAGTATAGATCTGTTCGGATCAGATATTGATCCGTTCAGATACTATACCACTAAGGGAGGCGTATGCTGCGTGCGTGGGTGTTAGGGATACTGGCGCTAATCTGACGCTGCCTGGAGCGACGCATATCACCGCCGGGCGATCAGGGGGCTAAACCTTTATTCGGTAATAAACGGCGGGTGCCCTGACACTATAAAAAATAAACAAACTAACCAGCGTCACCCGTAACGGTTATACGGTGATCAGTGGTGAAAGGGTTAACTAGGGTGCAATCAAGGGGTTAAAACATTTATTAGGTAGTATATGGGGGTCCCTGTCGCTATAAAACGCTGACGGCGAACCTAAATATTTACGTCCCTAACTAGCGTCACCAGTGACACTAATACAGCGATCAGAAAAATGATCACTTAGCGACACTGGTGACGGGGGGTGATCAAGGGGTTAAAACTTTATTAGGGGGGGGTTAGAGGGGTACCCTAGACCTAAAGGGGGCTAATACTAACTGCCCTAACACTTCTAACTGTCACAAACTGACACCATGCAGTAATCAGGAAAAAAAAAAAAACCTGCTTGGTGTCAGTGTGACAGGGAGGGGGGAGGGGTGATTGGGGGGGATCGGGGGGGGATCGGGGGTGTAATGTATGCCTGGCATGTTCTACTGTGTTGTGTTGTGTTGTGTTTTACACTTACTCAGATGTCTTCTCTCCTCGGCGCCGGAACGGAAACTGCCGAGCCGAGGAGAGATGACATCACATCCTCTGCCTCTGTGTACTATACAGAGGCAGGGGATGTTTCTCATTGGCTGGGAGCGATCGCGAGGGGGGGCCACGATCGGATGGCCTCCCCCTCGCCTCTCAATGCTCCCAGACAAATGCCAACCGCCGCTGGCACGGGGGGGGGGGGGGGTCCGATCGGACCCCCCGCCCGCGGCAAGGCAATCACGTACCAGGTACGTGATTTTGCCTTCCCGTGCCATTGTGTTCACGTATATAGGCGTTAGGCGGTCGGCAAGTGGTTAATAATATTAAGAGAGGTTATGATAAACATCCGGTGTCAAGGCATTACGATCAAGTACACGACAGAGATCCATTGAATACATTATTTATAGGGATCGATAAATATAGACCCCTTTGGAGGAGCAGCTTATTAGTTAGGGAAATCTCAAAGCAAGAAATGGCTTGGATCCATAGACTCAAGACTTACGTTCCCTTTGGCCTCAATGTCGATACAGATGTGAATGCCTTCATCAACAATTCTTGATGAGGGGCTCATACTGTACTGAGTATTTATTTCTTGGTTTCTATCTCAATATTTTTTTATCTGTTTAACTTTTATTTATGATCATTTTTCCTTATGATGTGTGATTCTAGGGGAATTTTTCTTGCATATGTTAAATTTTGAGAGATAGATGGACACATTATTTGATGCCTATGTTTTTTTGAGTTCCTAATTTTGGGTTTTGGTTGGGGTAAGTTCTGACTGAGCCTCTTAGTTCTGGGTCTTTGTCCGTCTGGATGTCCTTGTATATATACACACATTCCTATGTGTGTTATGCTAGATGATTTAGTTTCCCCCTCAAACCATACTCTTTTTCTATTATGGTACTATATTAATTGTTATTTAAATTGGCATTTGGGCCATCGGATAATTGAGAGCCTGCAATCCTTATTTTGATCACTGGATGTCACTTATGTTGTCAGTGGAGTGACCCCTGTGTGTATTTGGGCTGCATTTCCGGCTTTTCAATTTATATCTGATGGTTGTGAATGATTTGGAATTTTTATCATTATGGTTTTGGCCTTTTTTGATTAGATGCTGTATAGGATTTTTAGGTTTTAGTGTTCTTTTAGAATATATCAGTCCGTGAGATTGAGATTATGAACTTCCTAAATTTTTACTATTGGACATTGGCTTCAGTTCTTTTATATCTCAATGTGATTCATGGTTTGACCACCAGGTGGCACACGGCGTAGTGGCTGCTGGTGACACTGGTGTGAACATCTAACTTGTTTCCGCCCAAGACGGGCGATGTAAGGCATTCCAAATTCTTTTAAATTATTTTTATATTTAATTTTCCCCTGTGTCCCTGCCTTTTTGGTTCGGTCAGTGAGCGGATGCCTATGCGTTTTATGATTTTTAATTTTATTCAAGTATTCCTGAATTTATAACTTATGATAATTATGGATCCCGACCCGTTATGTGGCATATGGATGTTACCAGCTTCCATAGCGCCATTGAGCATGTCCGTCGGTGGACTAGGGCCCAGAACGAGGCTTGGTTGGGTTGCCATAGTATAAAGGGAGGTGACACAGCGCGCTGCCCGTGCCGCTGGACGATGTAACCTATTATGAAACGCATAGGATGGAGCGACGCGCTGACGTCACCTCGTGTTGTTGTTGATGGTTCCAGAAGGACGGGTTAGTCTGAGTGTTACCGGCCGGCGCACCAGACACTAAGGCGATTTTCTGCTTTTTACATGTAAGTGCGATACTGTTTTTTATTATTCAATAAGCTATGAAGGTTTTACACTATTGGAGCACTTATATTTTTACATGCTATGCACATCCACCCATGAGTTGGAAACGAAGTGAGGAGATTTGAAGTGTCATGAGTTCCGTTTGGTGTCTCTGGAGACCACATTATCATCACTAACGTATCGAGGATATTAGATGTATCTGATATGCCCTGGAGGGCTTTTCTCTATACAGGCTTCCCTCGATCCTCTGTAGCGGGGGATCATGGGCTTCCGGTAAGCAGTAACCCTCTACTTAATGGTGGTGGACTTTTGCACTAGTTCTTCATATAACTCCGAAGATTCCACTATTTATGGATGGACATTATAATATATTATTATTTACAGTTCACGGGTGATACTGCTGTGTAGGCTTTTTGGACACAATTTTTATTTGGCCCATTGTCTTTGTCACGCAATTACTTTTGGGTAATATACATATATATATTTTCTTCAGGTGTCATGCCAATTTGACATTTAGGATTTTCTTTCACTATTTATATGGTTGCACATTTGTAGACATATGTGGACATATGACCATTTAGATATCGGGTGGGTGTACACTCACTCTATGCAAAACAATTTTCACATGCTTAGCGCGATTCTATGTTTTTCCATATATAAATGAAGTCCATAAACTATGTGAACGAAAGTCCAATTAGTGATAAGATCTCCGGTATAAAATGACTGATTCTTGTAATCATCCACCACACCTCTGTGCCAGTGATCCACTCCCCTCAAAAAAACACACTCACCAGCTGCTTTAGCCTCACACTCTCGTGTTTGGCCAGAATCGCCTCAACCCACTTAAATAGGGGTTAAAATCAGATCTCCAATATCCAATAGTGTATATTCCAAGCACTCTCCAAGAAGTGATTGCTCCACATGAAAAATGAGAAAAAGCACTCCAATAGTGGGATCCCATGATTAAGTCCTAGTGACGAAACATGTCGGAGTGTGGCTATACGGCAATCTAGCACGTGTGACGTAAGACATTGTGACGAGACATGGTGCATTGGGAGGCGGAGGATCGGGTCGAGGAGCGGGTGAGAGCACTAACAGCATCCATATACCCTGGGTCCGCCGCGACCGTATTATAGCGTTCTAACCACTGCATGGATTGCCTTGATTTGATTGTTTTTTTGCCTGCTGTGAAATGTTTTTATGAGTACAGTGGTGATGGATTACTGATATTTTAATAATTTTTTGTGCGGTATCACACTATTGGAGCGCTTTTTCTCATTTCTCATTTTTCATGTTGAGCAATCACTTCTTGGAGAGTGCTTGGAATATACACTATTGGATATTGGAGATCTGATTTTAACCCTTATTTAAGTGGGTTGAGGCGATTCTGGCCAAACACGAGAGTGTGAGGCTAAAGCAGCTGGTGAGTGCGTTTTTTTGTGGGGAGTGGATCACTGGCACAGAGGTGTGGTGGATGATTACAAGAATCACTCATTTTATACCGGAGATCTTATCACTAATTGGGCTTTCGTTCACATAGTTTATGGACTTAATTTATTTATATATATATTTCTTCAGGAGTGATATATTTAGTTCACACTTGTCACAGGGTGATAATTTATTGCTCACTCACTGTATTTAATTCTGTAGTTCGTTATTCATCATTCATGATTTATTGAATTTTGTTAATTATCACAGGGTGAAACCATCATCAATATTATTAGTTTTTTTAAGCATCAGTTACACAAACATTATATTTGTATCACGTTAGCTCCACTATTTAATCCTATATTTTTTAATAGAGGTTTGAATTCTGATCACATATTTGTTTTTTAAGTGGCAGCTGTAGGATTGTCCTTGCATATATCCACGAGCACAGTGGTGGGATTACTGGTATAGGCGGATTTACTTGTAGACCAACGGTTTGAACATATCACAAAACCTACTTTGCTTCTGTCCGTGGGAAACGCCTGGGGCAGCATCTCAAAGTATATCTCAACCTGGTTGAGAAACCCTCTGAATTGGACTGGATCACCCCCAAATCACTGGGGAAGGGGAGCGGAACCAGACATACCTCTTACAGAGGTAATACTCTAGGCGGGTGCCTGCACAGAGACTGGAGCAGCAGCAGGGACGGCCTGCAACACAGGTTGTACCGGAGCAGCCACAGTGGGAAATTCCAGATGAGCCATGTGACTCAGGAGCGTTTGTAACACCATGGCAAACTGATCCATGTGGTGATTCTGCTCATCCAAGCTGGAAAAAATATTACCAACAAGTTTATTGACTGCATCTTTTGAATTCATGGCCTTCGCCTACTGTCAAAAACCATGAATCAGACTGAGATAGAAGTACACTTAAATCACACTTGTTTAATAATAATAAAAAAGGTAAACAGAGTAAACGTAGTCAAAACATAGCCAGAGTTCAGGAATCGGAACGGATAGTCAGACAAGCCAAAACGTCAGGGAGCCAGAGATGAGCGTAATAGAACAGCAAGCAGATCTGGAGCCAGAAGGAATGTCAACCAAGCAAGTCTTTAACAGAAACACAGAAGAGCGTCTCTAGAGATGTGACCAAGGCGAAGGCAGAGATCATCTGGACTGGATGGCTTAAGTAGGCAGGATATCATAAACGGGTGAGTCACTGTGGAGAGATAGGAGCTGGCAATTAGCCGACAGCTTAGCGGCCAGCTTTGAGAAGGAAAGGCTGAGCCCAGCGCTGACAATGTGACAGACATGGCACATGAGTCAACTTTCCCTGTCTAAGGGTAGACAGAAGGTTAGTGCCATTATCACACACCACCATTCCTGGCTCAAGCATCCATGGCATGAACCACCTCTGGGCCGGCCCCTGCAGAGCTGAAAGAATCTCTGCTCCGGTGTGGCTCCTTTCCCCTAGACAGACCAGCCTGACTTGTTAAATAGCCCCTTGAAGGCTTAGGGGGTACATATGGTTCATAGGACAATTAAGCAGAGGAGGGCATAGAGGAGGAGGAGGGGGTGGAGCTGACAGATCTTGCATCATATCCACCAGCTGTATGGAGATGTGGTGGCAAAACAAGCTCCAGCACTGAGCCCTGTCCTGTATCCTTCCTAGTTGCAAGTAGAGTTACCCAGTGTGCTGTGAACAAAATATATCGTCCCTGACTATGATTGCTGAACTACATGTCAACAGTAAGGTGGACCTTGCTGCTGACTGCTTTGCCCAACAATTCCAAAACATTGCATTCCATGTGATGGTACAGAGCTGGAATGGCCTTATATGCAAAGAAATAGCGACTGGAAGCCTGCCATTGTGGTACAGCACATTCTGTAAATTCACAGAATTGGGCAGAATCCACGAAATGGAAAGGCAGGAGTTGTAAAGCCAGCAATTTGGACAAGCTACAATTTAGACGCTGGGCATGTGGGTGGCAGGGAATGTATTTTTTTTTCCAACTCTACAGCTGGTGGTGTGCTGCTGGCAGACGTGTTGCAAGGACCTGTGACACCCTTCACAACACCATTATCCCTGTCAGTGGAGGCTGCTGAGAGGTTATGAGATATAGCAGGGGTAGACATGAAAAGTGAGAAATGAGGAGAAGAATTGTGTCCCTTTTGTGTGGCTTTCAGGTGCTCTTGCCAATGGGCTGGGTGGTGGGAGCTTAAATGCCTTCAGCAAGCATGTGGTACCCAAATGGCTGGTGTTTTTGCCACGCTTGATCTGCTTACGGCAGAGATTGCAAATTACAACAGTGCAATCATCTGCACAAGTGCTGAAAAGGGTACACACAGCTGAGCTGTGGGAAGTGGGCTGGGAGATAACAGCTTCACAATCTGATAGAACGGGGTGTGTCGCATACCTGGCCCTGAAGCTGAAATGCTGAGAGGGCTCTCCTTGTGGCTGAGTGCTTGGTGCCCCTGAAGGTGATAACAGGAAACACGAAGCCCAAAGAAGCAGGGCTTGCCAACTGTGCCACAGATGAGGGATGTTGGTGTGGAGATCTCTCTGCGGGTAGATACCAGATTAGGTGTGTAGTAGGCCCCAGGAGAGTTGAAGGTGGTGGAGGCTGCATACAGCAGGAAACAGGTTGCAATGGTAATAGCAGCAGGCTGGATACAGTAGGTAAGTACTGCAGTCTGGAGCAGCAGGTGAGTACTGTAGATAGGTACTGCAGGCTGGGTACAGCAGGTAGGCACCAAGGTGGATCACAGCAGATGGGGCACAGCAGCAAGCATAGTCGGGAATGGTAGCAGTGGTCAGGGAGCCAGTGGTCATCAGAAAATAAGGTATCAGAATTGTGGTTAGGCAAGCCGGGGTCATACACAGGACAGGAGACAAGAGAAGATCCGTGGGCAATGCGAGGTCAGAGAAGGGAGGGAGACAAGAGGTATCCAAGGGCAAACTGGGTCGGTAACAGGTGATCAGAAACAACAGCAATCACGGGAACAGGAAGCAGGAAGCTGAAGACCTTTCAGCAATGTCCATGTGCCACAGTCATCCTTTTAAAGGCCTGAGGGTGCCAGGATCTGACAACCATTGCATGCGCCAGCACGCACCCGTCTTCGCCATGGCGAACATGTGTTCGCAATACGCGTGCATGTATTCGTGCGGCCGACTATCCTCTGGCTAGTTCCCTGACAGGAAGGCTGCTCTCTACTGTTCCATGATGGCTGCCCCTGGAGGACATCCTGCCTTGTTGGGATTGTGCCTCCCACTCACTTTCCTTCTCTGCTCTATCTGGCACCCAAGTGGTGTCAGTGACCTCATTATCGTCATCTCCTCCATCCTCACCATCATTATAGCCATTCTTGGCAATATGCTGCGGCTGGGATAACAAATTTGTTGTTTATCAGGGTTCTCCCCTCTCTGTAGGCTCATTTTACTCCCTTCCTCAACCTCAGAATCAACATCAGAATCAAGTAATGCCTGTGCATCGTAAAGAAGAAAGTGGCTGACACTGTGTTCAAATAATTCAGCTGACTCCCCTATGCATGATGTTGGGGCTATGCAGAAGTAGCTGTGGACAAGGTGGCAGAAAAAGCCACTCTGGCAGCCGCGGTGGACTGCGCACTAGTCTCAGTTTGGGTGATAGAGGATGAGGAGGATCAGTGTGATTTAGAAAACCAGTCCACCACCTCCTCTGCATGCTGTGGCTGGATAGCACGGGCAACATCACTAAACAGAGAAAAACGTGCCCTGCCTGAGGACAGACCACATCCACCTTTGCCTGTGGACACAGTCGCTGCTGGCCCCCTCATAGTGGCATGAGAACGTCTGCCTCACCTTGTTGATCTCCCATACATGATGGGGGGGAGGCTTATTACCCAAATTTAATAGATACTGGGAAACGTGTAATTGGATGCACTTTGTTCAATAAAAAGTGGTGTTTGGTGCACTTTAAATTGAGGACTGCCATTGACAGAAATGTAAAAACTATAAAAAAAAAAAAATAAAGGTTAAACAACAACGTTAGTCAGAAAAACTGCAGCTAAAATAAAAAAAGGGAGCAGGCACAGGACAAAAAACAAAAACGCAGCAACCAAAAAAAAAAAAAAAAGGTGGTATACAGCACTGTATACAGAACTAGATGTTATGTAATGCTGTGTTAAACACTGCACTACACTAACACACTATACTCACACTATTACTGCCAAACTATACTCACACACTATACTCACACTATACTGACACTCTACACCAGGGTTGCTGGTTGGTTGCTAGGGGTTCCTTGAGCAATGACCAATTTTTCCCTCTCAGAAAAGTTCCCAGTGACACCAATGATCTTTTTAGCTATCTGTAGGGGGTAAATTCTTCCCCATGACCATAGATGTAAGGAGCACTTTTCCACTGACTATTACACCAATGTATCATGAGTTGTAGATATAGCCGTTTTTTCAAGGGTTCCTGTGTTGAAAAGGTTGAGAAAGTCTGCTCTACACTATACTCACACTCAGTGACGTTTCTAGGGTTGTGCCCCCGCACAATAAAAAAGTCCCACCCATCCTTTCGCAGCCGCCTCCTGCACTAATCTAGTTTCTGGCGCCACAGCCGGCCTGCTGGAGTGTGGCGCCAGCACAGCACTTCACTAGCAAGTGAGGAGGGAAGCGACAGGCACCCCCATGATGGCTGATGAGTTGACTCTGGTGTGACCAGAGTGACCGCCCAGGTCGTCTACATAGCCGTAGGGTAACTGGCAGAGGCGGAGCCTAAGGCTCCGCCTACTCTCCTCTGAGCAGCTACTTAATCTTCTCCCCGGAGCGGGGTCTCCCGGGTCTGTGTGACGTCACGTGACCGTGACGTGGTTGGTGACGTGACGGTGAGGACTCTGGAGGAGAACCTGGAGGCTGGAGAAGAGAACACTAGAGAGAACGCACGTCACTAGAGAGAAGAGAAAAAATTGGAACCCCCAGGTAGCAGCACCTGGAAGGATTAGCACTGCAGCCTAGCAGCAGGTACTAGTACAGTACTTAAGTCACCAGTCAGTCACCAAGATCTTGAGCATCAAAAATAGTGCTCAAACAATATGGATTAAATAAATATGCTTAACCATAGATATCACAAATAAAGTGTAATAAAGTGATTTGTGCAAGTAGTACCTGCTTTTGCACAAATCACTTTGTTACACTTTATTTATGATATCTATGGCTAAGCATATTTATTTAATCCATATTGAGCATTATATTTGATTGGCTGCTTGCTTCTGCTTGGGCCTGGCACACACGCACAATCGCACATGATGATGACTTAAAGTCATCATGTGCGATTCTGCGTGTGTGCCAAGCAGACAGGGCCGGTGCTACTACTAGGCAAACTAGGCAGCCGTCTAGGACACCCAGGCGCTGGTGATCCTACTCCCTCACTACCTCTGTAAAGTGTCAGAGGCGCTGGCGCAGCATTTTTGGGTGCTGATGTTACTGCATTTTTGGGTGCTGGTAAGGCCGCATTTATGGGTGCTGATGTTACTGCATTTATAGGTGCTGATGTTACTGCATTTATGGGTGCTGATGTTACTGCATTTTTGGGTGCTGTTGGGGCTGCATTTTTGGGTGCTGATGTTGCTGCATTTTTGGGTGCTGTTGAAGCTGCATTTATGGGTGCTGGTAAGGCCGCAAATGTTTTGACAGGGGCGCAGTTTCAGTGCTTGCCATAGGTGCCATTTTCACTAGATACGCCTCTGCTCACACTGTACCCACACTACACTAACACACTACACTGACACTACATTATACACTACACTATACTCAGACTACACTAACACTACATTATACACTACACTATACTCAGACTACACTAACACAACACTGACACGCTACACTCAGAGTCACAATAGCACACTAACTCGCTAGTAGCAAACAGAGCCCCACTCTATTGCCACTCCAACAACACACTGCAAAGGTTCCTGTGGGAAGGAACCTTTTATGGTGTAGGGTGGGACTATGAGCACCGAGCCATGATTGGGCAAAGTCATCACGACTTTGTCCAATCATGTTTCTGACTGTGCTCTGTGCCCTGATTGATCAGCGGTCAGTTGCATTGCTTCATCCAATAAGGGCCCTAGAATGCACTGTGCAGCGTGCAGTGCATTGTGGGGTGCTCAGAAAGCAAACAGGCAATGCTCGGGCCAAATTTTTGCTCGGCTCGAACTGTTCGCCCAACCTTAGTCCCAAGGACCCCTTTACTAGTTCACTACATGCCAAAAAAACTGCTAACACACAGCAAGATACATTTAGCCTACATTCTGCTAAATTACTGCCAGACTGCATAGTCGATTTTTCACTCATCAATAATCAGCATATAATCAGCAACACATTTATAAAACACCGGGCATTAAAATATTTTAGTATGCAAGCAGACCTACCTCCTATGGATGGTTAAAGCAGCATGCCAATGGTATCTACATATATAGTAGGTTAGCATATAATAGAAACAATTATTTTCTATCAAATTCACACCTCCGAGGAATCTGGCTGTACTTGGCAAAGTTTGCACACAGCAACAAAAAAAGGCAGAGCATTGGAATGTTTCCTCTGTTTTAAGTTGTCAATTTTTTGTTTTTGACTCATTTGTATTTAATAATTGTATTTATTAATGCATTGTGCCATAAGAATGAATGTTTTGAGGTTTGAATTCATTGCACTTGAGTTTCCCCATTGTTCCAGGTGTTTTACGTAATTTTAACCAGAAACATTTATAGCAACATTAGATTCAGATTTTGCAATTCGGTTCCATATAATAAGTTAGCAAACTGATGGTCAAAAACTTGAAAAACAAGCGAACTCCAGTATGTCCTTTTTAGAACACTATATAATGCTTGCTGAGTGTCTACAAATAACAGCTGTTTTATTTAAAATGTATACTTTATTATTAAATAATAATATTATTATTATTATTATTATATATCAATTAGAGCTGCACAATTAATCATCAAGAATCGTTATCGCGATCTTGACTAAAGTGTTTCACAATTCTTTTTATGCAAAGAATTCTCTGCTCTTCTGAAGGCACAGCCATCAAAAGAAAGGAAGGAAAAAAACGGGCAGTCTGCCAAGAATCAAAACATTCTTTATCAGTTGAACTTTAGACCCCTTTCACACCGAGGGCATTTTGCAGGCGCTGTAGCGTTAAAAATAGCGGCTGCAATCCGCCCTCAAACAGCTGCTCCATTGTCTCCAGTGTGAAAGCCCGAGGGCTTTCACACTGGAGCAGTGCGCTGGCAGGACGTCAGGAAAAGTCCTGCCAGCAGCTTCTTTGGAGCGGTGGGTTTTTACCGCTCCTCCACCGCTGCTCCCCATTGAAATCAGTGGGGCAGTGCGGCTATACCACCGGCAAAACAACGCTTTTGCGGCGCATTGCGGGCAGTTTTAATCCTTTCTCGGCAGCTAGCGAGGGTTAAAAGCGCCCCGCTAGCGGCCGAAATGCGGCGCAAATCCGACGGTAAGACGCCGCTAAAAATAGCGGCGTTTTACCGCCGATGCTATGGGTGGCACAGTGTGAAAGGGGTCTAAGTATAAACATTGTAACAATTTGTCAATGGAATAGACTTTGTGTGTAAGTAAAAAAAGTTTAACCACTTAACTGCTTGCCGACCGCCGGCTGTCAATTGACGGCCAGGCGGCGCGGCTCTCGTTGCGGGAGGGTGTCATATGATGGCCTCCCATTTAAACAGGGAATACGCGCGATCGTGTGCGCGCATCCCTGTTCCTTCGGTGGCGGCGTGTCACGGAGACACCGCTCGTCACCAAGGGGGGTGAACAGCCATTGGACATGGCTGTTTACTACGATGACGACTTCACGGCCGATCACAGATAGGTCCACCCCATTGTGCACAGCACGTGCGCGGGATCACAAGCACACTGCGCGTGCACATCGGTGGCGGAGTGTTCCCGGGAACACTACTCATCACCGACGCTGGTAAACAGCCACTGGCCGGCTGTTTACCCACATGATCGGCTGTGATCTATTCACAGCCGATCATAAATGTAAACACAGAGCGGTAACTAGCTGTTACCAGCTCTTCTCTCCTCACACACCGTTTCCAGTGTGAGGAGAGAAGAGCCAGAAGCAGTGAGTTAACGATCTGTGTTCTGTAGTGTCTGCACCAACACCACACCTGTCCCATCGCCCCCCCGTGTCATCTGTCACCCAACAGTCACCACAGTCACCCAATAAAGTGCACCTGTCACATAAGGGACTGCCATCAGTGACCATCAGCGGTGCACCTGTCACCTATCAGTGACCGTCAGCGGTGCACCTGTCACCCGTCGTCCCATCACCCGTCACCCATCAGTGACCTCCAGCCATCACCCGTCACCCATCAGTGACCGCCAGCCATCACCCGTCACCCATCAGTGACCGCTAGCCATCACCCGTCACCCATCAGTGACCGCCAGCCGTCACCCATCAGTGACCGCCAGCCGTCACCCATCAGTGACCGCCAGCCTTCACCCATCAGTGACCGCCAGCCGTCACCCATCAGTGACCGCCAGCCATCACCCATCAGTGACCACCAGCCATCACCCGTCACCCATCAGTGACCGCCAGCCGTCACGCATCAGTGACCGCCAGCCATCACCCGTCACGCATCAGTGACCGCCAGCCATCACCCGTCACCCATCAGTGACCGCCAGCCATCACCCGTCACCCATCAGTGACCGCCAGCCATCACCCGTTACCCATCAGTGACCGCCAGCCATCACCCGTTACCCATCACCTGTCACCCATCAGTGACCGTCAGCCATCAACGATCACCTGTCACCCTTTAGTGACCGCCAGCCATCACCCGTCACCCATCACCCGTCACTGTCCGGGGCCTGTCACCCATCAGTGACCATCGCCTGTCACACCGTCATCACCGATCAGTGAACGTCAGCTGCCACCCATCGCACAGCCCATCAGTGACCGTCACCTGCCACCTGTCACACCGCGTCATGTCCAAGAGAGTATACAGCAGTGAGGAGGCGTTCCAGATCCTCTCCATGACCGATGAGAGCAACGGGAAGTTCTCATCAGATTCCAATTCTGATTCTGAATCAAATTTGGCATTTGAACCAAATAGTGAATCGGCAAATGATTCGGAGGAAGAATGGGTCCCTCCCAAAAGGGTATGGCACTCTGGAAACCTGGATTATATTCCCAGGCCCAGTACCAGCGCTGCCACCACCAATAGGCCCCAGGAACAAATGCCCAGACCCAGTACCAGCCCTGCCACATCACGCCTGAGTACCAGCACAGGAAATTCCAATCCAACTACTGGAGTTTCACAACCCCAAGAGCCAGGGCCTCTACATACATGCCAGATGGTCTTGCCAACCCAACATGGCTGGCTTCCAACTCAGCATCACCAATTATTCCCCCGTTCACAGCACTGCCAATTTCTCAGAGATTGATTTCTTTCATATGTTTTTGCCCGACACTATGCTGCAATTTATTGTGGACCAGACAAATTTATATGCCCAGCAATATATTGCCAACAACCCCCAATCATCCTATGCCCATCCTTTTGAGTGGAGAGATCTGATTTTGGAGGAGTTCAAAGTGTTTATGGACCTCACTCTAAACATGGGGATTACAAAAAAAAATGAAGGACATGCCTATTGGTCCACCAACCCTATCCACAACATGCGCATTTATTCTGCCCTAATGTCCAGGTCCCGATACAAGATGATAATGCGCTTTCTTCACTTCAGCGACAACACCCAGTGCCCTCCCCACAATCATCCAAATTACGACAAGTTATACAAGATTCGCCCACTGATAAATTTCTTTTCCCAACAATTTGCAGAACTCTATGTCCCCGATCAGGATGTGTGTCGATGAGTCCCTGGTACCCTTTTCAGGCCGGCTAGGAATAAAGCAATATATTCCTAGCAAAAGGGCCAGATACGGAGTAAAGTTATACAAGCTCTGTGAGAGAGCCACGGGATATTTGTATGCGTTCCGCATATATGAAGGAAAAGATTCCCAGCTCCAGCCCCCTGAGTGCCTGGCCTACATGGGCACAACTGGAAAGATTGTATGGGACCTGGCATACCCACTTCTGAACAAAGGATATCACATATACGTTGACAACTTTTACACGAGCCTGCCCCTTTTCAAACACTTATACATTGCAAAAACCCTGGCCTGTGGAAAGGGCTTCCCACAATCTTTAGCGAACAAAAAGCTGCGCGAAGGGGGGAAAGAGCATCATTGAGATGCAACGAAGTGCTGGCCTTGAGGTGGAAGGATAAGAGGGACGTGCACATGATGTCCACCATCCATGACGACACTACAATTGAGGTACAAAGAAGACGAGGTCCCATTGAAAAGCCAACATGTGTCCAAGATTATAATCTCTACATGGGGGGGGGGGGGGGGGGTAGATTTTAATGATCAAATGATTCAGCCCTATTTGTCAATAAGGAGGTCCCGATTCTGGTATAAGAAGGTAGCAATTTATCTCATCCATTTGGCCATTTACAATTCCTACGTAGTCTACACCAAATCCATTGAAAGCCCTGCCCCCTTCCTAAAATTCATAGAAAAAGTTGTCACGTCCCTCATCTATAACCAAAGACCCCCCCCCAGAAGACCTTCGCTCTGAGGCTGTTTGCCGACTTCATGAGCGCCACTTCTCCTTCAGCATTCCACCATCTGAAGCAGGCCGAAGACGGCAAAAAAAATGTTGCGTGTGCACCAAAAAAGGATTTAGAAAAGATACCAGCTACCATTGTCCCCAGTGTCCCTCCCAACCTGGCCTTTGCATTGGTGAATGCTTCCAACTTTATCATACATCCCTAAAATATTAGCCCATATTTTTAAAACATTTCCCCATTTTCATCATCTGTGCTGACCATTTTCCATTCTTTCCCAAAAAACCATGCCACTGATTCTACGTGAACTGACCCTGGCCTGTTTTTTGACTATGCCTCTGTCTACCGTTTGGACTGCTTCCACGTGAACTGACCCTGGCCTGTTTTGTGACTATGCCTCTGCCTACCGTTTGGACTGCTTCCACGTGAACTGACCCTGGCCTGTTTTATTAACTACGCTACTGCCTACCGCTTAGACTGCTTGCAGGTGAACTGACCCTGGCCTGTTTTATGGACTATGCTTTTGCCTACCGCTTGGACTGATCTGTTGCCCTGCTACTGTAGTACACAGGGGTCTCACATATGTGAGGGGCTCCAGAATTGTTTTTCTGGATGGAGAAAACAATTTTTTTTGTTTTCTCCGGGTTTCGGAATTTCCGGATTAGGGTCTGGAGTCCGGAGGCTTCATAGAGATTTGGGTGGGTCGAAGCCTCTACCCCTGTGCTCCTGTGCACAGGTCTTACCTGATTGTGGCCCTCAGCCTGCTGCTGACTTACTGCCACCATGCCTCTGCCTGTCGCATGAATGGACCACACCGCTACCTGGACTATGCAAATTATTAGCCGTAGCAAGAGGCAGTATGTTTATGAAGGGCTGGAGAGCGGTACAATAATGAGTGTCTGCAGGTAACAGTGTACCAGGACCAATATTATGGCTGTGCTGGCTGTCTCTGCCTGGACAATTTCTATGGACTGTGCTGTGCTGACTATAGACAATATTACTGCCTGCTGCCTGGATAGTTACTATTGCTGTCGCTAAGCACATCCCTGCCTGCTGCCTGGACCAGGGCTCTCCTCTGTGGATACTACTAAAAGCACAGAAAATGCTTTTTTTTTTTTTTTTTACCCTTTCTGCAATAGAATTTATTTTGGATTGTAAGTCTTGGTATGGGCATGCTATGTGTTAGAAATATGAAGGGTTTTAAAAAATGATAGGTTGCCAGGAAATTATATATGTCATTTATGCTCCTAGAACGCCTGATGGTGCTACTTGGATGTTGGACCTCTGTATGTGGCCAGGCTGTGTAAAAGTCTCACACATGTGGTATCGCCATACTCAGGAGGAGTAGCAGAATGTATTTTGGGGTGTCATCTTTGCTATGTACATGCTATGTGTCTGATAAATGAACAACTTTGTGTAAAAAAAATGCGTTTTCATTTTTTTTTCCACATTTTCCAAAAACTTCTGGAAAAAAATGAACCGTTCAAAGACTCATTATGCCTCATAGATTATATGTTGGGGTGTTTGCTTTCCAAAATGGGGTCATTTTGGGGGCAATTCATTGTCCTGGTGCTCCAGGGCCTTCAAAATTGCAATAGGTGGTTGAGAAATGAGATGTGTCATTTATGCTCGTAGATCACCTTATGGTGGTACTTCAATGTTGGGCCTTTGTATGTGGCCACGCTGTGTAAAAGTCTCACACATGTGGTATCGCTATACTCAGGAGGAGTAGCAGAATGTATTTTGGGGTGTCATCTTTGCTACGTACATGCTATGTGTTGGAAATATCTGATAAATGGACAACTTTGTGTAAAAAAAAAATGCGTTTTAATTTTTTTCCACATTTTCCAAAAACTTCTGGAAAAAAATGAACCATTCAAAAGACTCATTATGCCTCATTGATTATACGTTGGGGTGTTTGCTTTCCAAAATGGGGGCATTTTGGGGGCAATTCTATTGTCCTGGTGCTCCAGGGCCTTCAAAAGTGTAATTGGTGGTTAAGAAATTAGATGTGTCATTTATGCTCAATGTTGGGCCTTTGTATGTGGCCTAGCTGTGTAAAAGTCTCACACATGTGGTATCGCCATACTCGGGAAGAGTAGCAGAATGTATTTTGGGGTGTAATTTGTTGTATGCATATGCTCTGAGAGAGAAATAACCTGTTAATATGACAATTTTGTAAAAAAAAAATTAAAAAAAATCTTCATTTTGCAAAGAATTGTGGGAAAAAATTACAACTTAAAAAAATTCACCATGCTACTTACTTAATACCTTGGAATGTCTACTTTCTAAAAAGGGGTCATTTAGGCTCGATTCACACCTATGCATGTTGCTTTTGAGCATTTTTGGAGGTTTTTTTTCATGCTTGCCACGTTTTTGAGCAGCGTTTTTGCGGCGTTTTTGCCGCGATTTGCGTTTTGCGTTTTTTTTTTTTTTTACAGTTTTTTTTTACAGTCTTAAAAAAAAATTTTTTAAAAATTAAAAAAAAAAAAACAAAAAAAAAAAACGTCAAAAACGCATCAAAAACGCACCAAAAACGCATCAAAAATGCTGCAAAAACGGTGCACTTGCGTTTTTGATGCTTGTCCATTGAATTCTATTACATGAAAAAAAGTCCCTGACCCTTTCTAAAAATGCAGAGATACGAAAAAGCATTGATGTGAACATGTTCCATAGGAACCCATGTTAAAAAATTCCCGTGCATTTCTGCAAAATGCATCAAAAAACGCGCTAGTGTGAATGGAGCCTTAGGGGGTATTTGTACTTTCCTGACTTGTTAGTGTCCCAGGAAATGAGATAGACCATCAGTACATCAGGTGTGATCAGATGTGATCAATTTTCAGTGATTGGCACCATAGCTTGTAGACTCTATAACTTTCACAAAGACCAAAAAATTTACACTAATTTGGGTTATTTTTACCAAAGATATGTAGCAGTATAAATTTTGGCCAAAATTTATGAAGAAAAATTACTAATTTGCAAAATTTTATGACAGAAACAAAGAAAAAGGCTTTTTTTTCACAAAATTTACCGCCTTTTTTATTTATAGCACAAAAAATAAAAAACCCACTAGTGATTAAATACCACCAAAAGATAGCTCTATTTGTGTGAAAAAAAGGACGCAAATTTCATATGGGTACAGTGTTGCATGACTGAGTAATTGTCATTCAAAGTGTGAGAGCGCTGAAAGCTGAAAATTGGTCTGGGCAGGAAGGGGGTGTAAGTGCCCTGTATTGAAGTGGTTAAACACTAAACCTTTTTCTGACATTTGTTGGTTTCAGGTTAAAATGATTTTTTTTTTTTGCTAGAAAATTACTTAGAACCCACAAACATTATATATATTTTTTAGTAGACACCCTAGTGAATAAAATGGTGGTTGTTGCAACATTTTATGTCACACTGTATTTGCGCAGGGGTCTTTCAAATGTAATTTTTTGGAAAAAATTACTTTAATGAATTAAAAAAAAAAAAAAAAGCTAACCAGTAAAGTTAGCCCATTTTTTTTTTGTGTAATGTGAAAGATTTTACGTCACGAGAATAGTGATCTTTTTATTCTAAGCAAAAAAATTGTGATTCTCATTTTGGCCAGAATCGTGCAGCTCTAAAATTATTAGTTATTTGGTCTAATGGAGAATTTTACTGGAGATCAGTGCACCTGATAATTTACCAAAGTAAATTTAGTTGGTCACCAATATCAAAATATTTATTTTCTCATTTAGCTTATTGATTTTTTTCTGGGAAATGTGTTCAGGAAAAAAGGATAAGGAACGTATTAAATACACACAAATTTAATATACCTGAACTCTTTTTACATTTATATGCCCTTCGTCTTGCAACTACAGAGTTTCCTATTGAACATGTCACCAAAGGGTTTATAGTGGTTATTTTTTCATGTTTCTAATTTGACAACTTTATTGCTATAGTTTCAGATATAAAGGTCATGTCCTTTTTCAGGCTTCTACGTGCTACATTTATTTGGACGATACAATCCATTGAAATATACAAATTCACACTTCCTCAAATATGTTCCTCAAAATGAATATAATTCACTAAGGCCCCTTTCACACTGGGGCGGTGGGGGCGTCGGCGGTACAACAGCGCTATTTTAGCGCTGCTGTACCGTCGTTCTTGCAGCGGTATTCGGCCGCTAGCGGTGCGGTTTTAACCCCCGCTGGTGGCCAAAAAAGGGTAAAATCCCTCGTACAGCTCGGCTATAGCCACGCTGTCCCATTGATTTCAATGGGCAGGAGCGGTGAATACACCGCTCCAAAGAAGCGGTTTGCAGGACTTTTTTCACCGTCCTGCCAGCGCACCGCTTCAGTGTGAAAGCCCTCAGGCTTTCACACTGAACAAACAGCGGAGGCTGTTTAGGGGTGGTTTGCAGGCGGTATTTTTAGCGCAATACCGCCTGCAAACCGCCCCAGTGTGAAAGGGGTCTAACTTTTCCAAAAAGATACTGTTTTCTATTTAACTTGAAACAAGCATTCAGAAATATATATTGTGAGGCACTGGCTGGCAGAATTGTGGACCATATGTGCGTGTTGTTTAGGTTTCTTACATATATTTTATATTTGGTTGGGGCTACAGGGTTTAGGCTAATATACAGAGAACAAATGTATCTCACATCCTAAGTTCTGTTCTGTGTCTAGGAGCCCAGAGCTTTGGGTGTGATAAAGCCTTTATTCCTAAGTCTACATCTTATTTAGCAGTCAGACCCCAACATTAACCACTTGGCGCTGGCACCTCCTGGCCTTTATAAGGGGTTTCAGATGCCAGGAGAGGAGGCAGGGTTTATGATCACATGACCACCGTGATTGGCTGTCACAGGGGTCACATGATTGGAAAGCTTTAAAGCGATCAGCAAGAAGCGATCAGGAGCTTCCCGTTAGCCACCAGTAACTGTACCAGGGAGTTCGCTCTCAGCACAGCTGTGCAGTGGCGGCTGGTGCTTAATTTTTTGGGGGGGCGGCAAACAAACCTGGCCTCTCACTCCTCCCAACCACCCCTCCATGGCTCGATCGTCATTTTGCTCGCTCGCCACCTGCCAGCCCTTCACTTACCCCATCCAGGTCGCAGCTTTGGCGGATTCCCCCCTGCATCCCCTCCTGAGTCGCTTCTCCTCCCAGCCAATCAGGTCTTAAGACTCCTGGCCTATGGGGTCTCAGGACCCGCTTCCTGATTGGTCGGAAGGAGAAGCAAGAAGACATTAGCAAATATTAGTTTGCTAATGTCACACAAGTGGATGGGCTCACTGTGCTCCGAACCCACCCATTTTGAAGCCAATTAGAGCCTCAGGCTCTAATCGTGTGCTTCAAAAAAACATTGAAATCCATGCATCCAGTGCCCTGCGTGGGTATTAGGGGGCAGCGCCCCTTATGAGCGGCTGCCACTGCAGCTGTGTCTGAAAATTGGTGAGCAAATGTGCTGCTTCTCGGTGCCAAAGCCCACCTGCCAAGAGGTCACATATTTGCGTAATGATGATGCCTAGGGGTTAATCTCATCTGTCCACAGCTCTTTATATATGTGAGCTTACTGATGCTCAGGGCTCTCTCTCCCTCTCTCTCTGCTGTAGGAGTTTGCTGTTGGGTGAAAAGGCCGAGTGCTGACAGAGCATTAAAAATGTATAAGGGCTGCTTGTTTGTGATGAGGAACTCATTAGGGGACACCCTGTTAGTCAACAACTGACCTGAGTTTAGTTAGTGGCTTTGACAAGCAAATGTTTTGCTTGTTTTAGGCTATAGACCTCCCCTACAAAGTCCTTCTGCTTGAAACAGTGGGGTTCATTTATTAAAACTGGAGTGCAAAATCTGGTGCAGCTCTGCACAGAAAACGGAAAATTGTATACTCACCTTTCCGTAATTTTCCTTTCCTGACGCATCCCATGGCAGCACACACACTGGGTTGTGACTCCGCCCCCACAAGCTGATAGGACTGATTAGCTATAAGTTTTGAAGAGGAGCCCCCCCGCTGCATTCTCAGTATCTATCACCTTAGACGGGAGGGAATCTGTGTGCTGCCATGGGATGCGTCAGAAAAGGAAAATTACGGAAAGGTGAGTATACAATTTTAATGATCGATCCCCCAAATTCAACAGTCGTTAAACGAGCCGGGTC